>NC_058403.1:82811315-82859889 GCF_002201575.2 Neomonachus schauinslandi | reverse complement strand
TCCTTCCTTCCTTCCTTCCTTCCTTCCTTCCTTCCTTCCTTCCTTTCAATTATGGCCATCCTAGTACGTGTGAAGTGGTATTCCATTGTAACTTTGATTTGCATTTCCCTAATGACTAGTGAGGGTCAACATCTTTTAGTATGCCTGTTGGCCACTTGTCTATCTTCTTTGAAGAAATGTCTGCTCAAGTCCTTTGCTTATTTTTATATTGGATAGTATGCCTTTTTGTTAATGAGTTATAAATGTTCTATGTACAGATTCTGGGTACTGGACCCTTATGGGATACATGATTTGCAAATAATTTCTCCAGTTCTGTGGGTTGTCTTTTCACTCTCTTGATAGTGGCCTCTGAGGCACAAACATTTTAAATTTTGATTCCTATATATTTTAAATGTGTCACTGAAGATGTTTTTGAGTGTTGTGCCACTAAACCCCATTTTCCCATAAGCCCTGTGGTTTTTATTACACAATTTTACATAGCATGGTGGTTTCTAGGGCCACATATGTCTCCTTACAGCAGAACTAGGAAAAGACCCAGTGCCAAGAAAGCTTGGCTCGTTTGGCTAACTGGAAATGGTTTAGCATTGCGGGGCCACCACCCTTTGCAGAAACTCAGATTAGAGCTCACACTCTAAGCTCTTGCTGCGTGTCAGGCAGTATTGGAAGCAATCATCACACACATTAACTTGCTAAATCTTCATAATAACACTTGGTGGTAGGTTCTATTTAAAATATTTTATAAATCAGAAACGGAAGTGCAGAGATTTGAAGGAATCTTTTCAAGGTCACACAGGGATAACTGGTAGAGATAGTCTCTGAACGCAAGCTACTCCAGAGTGCATGTTCTTAACTAGACCCCAGGACAGAGGTTATTCTGTTTCTCTCT
The DNA here is from genome assembly GCF_002201575.2 of Neomonachus schauinslandi. Classification (NCBI taxonomy): domain Eukaryota; kingdom Metazoa; phylum Chordata; class Mammalia; order Carnivora; family Phocidae; genus Neomonachus; species Neomonachus schauinslandi. The sequence continues at coordinate 82,859,003 of NC_058403.1, read as the reverse complement.
TCTTTCTTTTTCTTAAGATTGTGCTGGAGGGGGAAAAAAAAAAACGATACACACACAAAACTTAAAAGAACAAAAACTGTTCTTCTTTTCCATCTCTTTTACCTTTCTCTTCCCAAATCTTTTGTACTTATATTCCAATTATACCTGAAAGAAATAATTGCTAGTTCCCATCTACTGGAGAAGAGGCTGCTTAGCTCAGTGCCTATGAGCAGATGGGCTCAAGCAGTTCTAATGCCTGATACCTGAATACCTGTTTTTCAGCCTCAGTTTCCTTTTCTATCAATTATTGCTTCTCTTAGACATCTAACAAAAATTTCCAGCCAAAACAGAGCTCTCGATTCCGAGTCTCTCCCCCAGCCCACCACACAGAACCCAATCCTGAATGCTTCCTTACCAAACCTTCATCAATTCAATCAATACCACCAATTGTTACCTTGGTGCTCAAGCCAAGACATCAGGGTCATCCTTGATTACCTCCCCCTGACTTCACACACATTCAGTCTATCACCAAGGCCTTTTAACTTGACCTCCAAATGACATCTCTGACATGCCTACTTGTCTCCATCCCCGCCTTTGCTCTCCTACCCCAAGTCTGAGCAATCATCACCTCTGGCCTAGAATCCTGGAATAACTCCTTCATCTGTCTCCTGATCTCCTGCTCTTTAATCCACTCTCAGCAGGGACCAGAGTGAATGCCTTAAAATTTTATTCTGACCAAGCCAACTCCCCTGCATAAAACACTTCAAAGACTTCTAGCTCAGAGTAAAATCTAAACTCCTTACTGCACCCTGGTGAGGTCCTTCATACTGGGGTCTTTTTCCAACTTCATTTCATACCACTCAACCCTGCTCACTATGCCCCAGCCACGTTGGCCTTATTTCAGTTCCTTAAACAAGCCAGTCCCTCTTCCTATTCTGCTGCTGCTTTTCTCAACTTTCTGATCTCGGCTCAAGTGTCATCTTCTCTGAGAGAATGCTCCTGATCTTCCTGCGAAGAGTGACCTCCCCCCCCGCGGGCTCTATCTCATCAGCTTAGCTCCTTCATAGCAGTGATTTCAATGTGTAATTATCTTGTTTGTTTATTTACTTTTGTTTATCACCCCATTTGTTTGTTTTGTGTCTCCTACACTGTAATGTGAGCTCCATGATGGCTGTGACCTTGTCTATCTTAGTCACGGTGAGAGCCTGACTAGACATGGTGGTCTCCAATGAACAAATGAAAGAATAAATGAAAGAGTGTCTCAACTCATACTATTGATATAAACAATGGAGTGTCTTCTAGATGTGGGGCACTGTACTAGTTGCTGAGATAATTAAGATTCACAAAGTATCTTGGTGTTGAAAGGGAAAGCAGAGACAAAACAGGTAAACAACTATATAAAATATCGATATAAATATGAGTATAAAGCAAGAGGAAATCATAGATAAAGGGATAATTAAGTCTGGGAGAAGAGGGTTGCTGGAGAAAATACAGAGAACAGCATGAGCTGAGCTTTGAAAAATGGAAGAGCCAGGGAAACATGGAAGAAGAAGCATTTCAGGACAGAGGCAACAGTGAAACCAAGGTGTGGAGGTGTAACAAGGGTTCGTGGTGTGTCTAAGGAGCTGCACGGAGCCCAGAGTGATTAGAACTTAGGGTGATTTGGTGAAGGTGGCTAAAGATGAGGCCAGGAAGGTAGGGTAAACCCAGTTACCCAGGGTTTTGGAGGGTCAGGAGAGTTTGGAATGTGTTGGACAAGGCAACAAGGCACTCTTGTGTAAGCAGAGGAATGCCATTTTCATTTTATTTTTTAAAAATTATTTTTTAAAAGATTTATTTATTGGGGTGCCTCAGTGGCTTAGTCGTTAAGCGTGTGCCTTCGGCTCAGGTCATGAACCCAGGGTCCTGGGATCCAGCCCTGCATCGGGCTCGCTGCTCTGCTGGAAGCCTGCTTTTCCCTCTCCCACTCTCCCTGCTTGTGTTCCCTCTCTCGCTGTGTCTCTCTCTGTCAAATAAATAAATAAAATCTTAAAAAAAAAGATTTAAAAAAGATTTATTTATTTATTTGAGAGAGAGAGTGCATGCACTGGGGGAAGGGGTAGAGGGAGAGGGAGAAAGAAACTAAGCGGACTTCCCGCTGAGCACGGAGCCCAACATGGGGCTTGATCCCACGACCCTGGGATCATGACCTGAGCTGAAACCGAGAGTCAGATGCTTAACTGGCTCTGCCACCCAGGCACCCCCTTGAAATCTTAATTTTAGAAAGTTCTCTCTAACAGCAATATGGCGGGAGCCAAGTCTGGAGACAGGGAGCTCAATTAGGAAGAGACCTAAAATATGGCAGAAGACAGGGCGAGGAGATGTGAGGTGCATTTCAGGGACAGAATCCACATGACTTTGTCCAGTTGGATATGTTTAATGGGGGAAAAAGAAAAGCCAAAGAACAGTCTGTAGGTTTTAGTTTGGGTAAAGAGTGATGCTGTTAAAGTATGGCGGTATGGTTAAAGTCCAGTGAGCCCCACTCCTTTATTATAGATGTGGAACTTGTACGTTTTGCAATGAAGTGAGTTGTCCATACAGATAGTTGATGAAAGAGCAAGGCAACAGCCCAAGACACCTGAATTCTGTATAGTGCTCCATTATCTGTACCAGTGCTTCTCAAACAATCTGTGGGGAATCCAGATTAAAAAAAAAAAAACCAAAATGCTCTAATTCTCAGCCAATATATACTTCTAAAAAATAAAGTAAAAATGAATTATTAGAAAAATGATTTTAAAAAAAGACAAGCCTAACTTTTAAATGATTAGATATAACATTACCTTTTCTGACTGCTAATATCGTTTCTAAGGGCTTACTTCCAAGTTCTACACTCATAGCTAAGCAGTAACAATCAGAGGGCAAACCAGCATGGGTCCCCAGACCATACTTAGAAGTCTCTGGTCCACGTCATTCTGAAGGAGAAGTGGGCTCTGCGTTTCCCAAAGTGAGGAGACTAAACAAAATTGAGATGAGCTCTGCTGGGCTATCATAGAGAATGAAGCAGCCTGTCTGTCCTGTTCACCAACTACGATTTTACTCTCTAGTAAAAATGTTCTTTCCACCGCATCTCTTGTGCATGGGAGGTCTTACTGTCACGACTGCACTGAATGGGGTACCTTACAGAATTTTCTTCATAAAGAAATCATTTCTGGTAAACCCCAGCAGAACAGTTAGTGGCCATCCTGAATTTCAGTCCCTAGGTTATTGGACACAGCCATACCTGGATTGGCAGTCTGAAAGTCTTCTCAGTTCAATACCCCTGTCTGCCAAGGGGAAGAAAGGTATGACTCTTTGCTTGTTCATTCTATCCTTCTGCAAGGAAGGAAAAAAAAAAAAAAGATCTCAAACATGGTTTGGTGGATTAGCACTGGAGGGAAGAGCTAATATGCATTTACACAATCCAACTTCTACTTGCATAATCTGTTGAAGGAAATGGCAGAGTGACATTTGTACCTAATCCTTCCATGGGGCTGTGACTAAGACTGCTGACAGCAGAGGGAAAGCACATAGTTGCCTGGAACATGGCGGCGAATGAAAGTTATTTGATAGGTAAGGGGCACCTGCAAAAAGAGGAACACATTTTTTTTTTTTTTTAAAGGGCCTTTTACCTCTATAATCCTCAAAACCACAATAAACAACCCGATTGTTTACAGAGCTGGGATGTGAGGAACGGAGCCCGGGCTGGAGGGGAGATGTAGGACGGTGAGGGGAGGGAGAAATGAGGGGGCAGAGAGTCACAAGGGCTAGGATGCCATGTGGACCCGGTAGAGTCGGGCGGTGCTTATTTTACACAAGTGACTGAGGCTTTTCTCCTGGCATCCTGTCACACCGTGTAGGTGGCATTTCCTTGTTCCTTATTCAGACGAGAAAGGAGGGCAGTGGCCTGTGTGTAAGTGCTCTTGGTCCTGTGAAAAGCAGATGTGAGGCCAGAGCGCAGCAACTCCCCAAGCTAGAGTACTTATTCTGCCTTCAGCCATTTCAAGTCTGAACCGCCATTGCCATCATTTTGCTGGTCTCTTGAATGCTGATGTGTTTTAGTGACAGAATGATAGCATTCTGGGGCCAGCGTGACGATTTGGGCCTTCTTGGTATCTACATCAATGTCCATTTGGGTGCTAGTGTTTGAATATTTCTTGTGTAAATGCGAATTAGCTGTCACTCACCAACTGTTCTAATAGGAAGACACCTCTGAGGGGTTCACCTGTTGGCCTTCACACTCCAGGCGCATCTGAATGGCTCACCTCCACTGCCCTGATGTACTCCTCCGAATGCAAGGGCTCCTCACCAGCCCTCCACCCCCACCCCCACCTCACCTCCCGGTTATCCAAGACAAAGACTTAGGAGACACTACGGACCACAGCCTTTTCTTCGTTTCTGCCTCCATACCCACATATTCAAGCAAGCACACAGTCTTACCAGCTCTATCCTTTGCATATTTTTGATGGCTACTGCCTGATTTCTTACCTTTATTATCTCTGGGACTATTATATTTCCTGTCTCCCTGCGCCTACCCCACATACACCTGTATCACTACCTCCATTCTTGCCCCTCTCGGGTCCACCATCTCCACTGTCACCAGGAAATCCACCTAAAGCACAACTCTAACCATGTTGCTCTCTAGGTTAAAAACTCCAATGGCTCCTCCTAGTCAAGAAGGTAAAGCCCCGGCTTTCAGCATGGTAAACAAAGCCTTCTTTGTCCCGTGTTCTGCTCACCTCTGTAGTTTCTTCTCTCCAGACCTTTTGCTAACGTCTAGTGACTTCTAGAAGTAGGGGGCTTGAGGTTGCCTGGTGTACCTTGCTACTTCATACCACTGCTCCTTTGCTTGTCTCATCCCCTTCCTGCTGACCCAGCTCAGGTGTCCTCCCTGACATTCCAGTCTGGGGGAGAGACCTCAGTGTTCCTCCAGCACATATGGTAGAGATTATTTTTCATGGGCAGGTCTTCTTTGCTACACTGTTAAGTCCTTGAGAGCAGGGATTGTGTTTTCTTTAACTCTGTGTCCTTAGAATATTGTTTAGTACTAAATACTATTAGGCATTCAATTAATATTTAAAAAAAATTTTTTTAAGTTTATTTATATTTGTTTTTAGTGATCTCTACATTCAACATGGGACTCAAACTCATGATCCTGAGATCGAGTCGCATGCTCTTCCGACGGAGCCAGCCAGGCGCCCCAGCATTTAATTAGTACTCACTGAAGTGAGTAGAATTCACATTCTTCTGTTTTTCCTCATTTCCTCATTTTATGTTTATTCTTTTGCATGAGCCAAGTAAACCAGTACTTGTTTTCATATACTAAGACCATTTGCTTGTGAGAGATGATGGTAAAGGGGAAAAGTACTTGTAGTGAAAATAATGTATGTGTTGAGTGTGTGTGTGTGTGTGTGTATAAATGCTGGCTCTGAGTGCCCTTAAATTTAGATATCACCAGTGCCTTTAATTGTTCCGTTTTGTTATTTTTGATTTATTAATAATAATAATAAGTAACAACTACATTGTATTTCAGAAGTACTTTTCCCTTTATTATCTCATTTGAGCCTCACAATAGCTAGGTAATGTCACTCTTGTCATCTTAGAGATGAGGGAACAGAAAGATTAAATGACTTGCCCAATGTCACTCAACTAGTTGGCTGAATATTCTAACTCAAGATCTAGTGCTCTGACTGCTCCATGATGTTGAAAACTCTTTAAAACTAGGGACTGGAATGATGAGACCTCTGTCACTTGTCATGTAGAAAAGTTGTAAGGAATTGGAATGAGTGAATATTTTTGTCTTATTTTTTTGCTTGGTATTAACAAGGGGAGACCTTGGGGCGCCTGGTTGGCTCAGTTGGTTAAGGGCCTGCCTTCAGCTCAGGTCATGATCCCAGGGTCCAGCTCCCTGCTCAGCGGGGAGTCCGTTTTGCCCTCTTCCTCTGCCACTTCCCCTGCTTGTGCTCTCTCACTTGCACTCTCTCTTTCTCTCAAATAAATAAATAAAATCTTAAAGCGAAAAACAAAAACCAAGGGGAGACCTTAACCGCATGCATTTATAGACTATTTGGCACAGTGTTTGTCACAGGGTAACTGCTTATCAAACTACCTCTTCATATAAATTTTAAAATAATCTTATTATATCTACAAAACATCTTGCTGTGATGCTGACAGGAATCGTGTTAAACCTGTATATCAATTTGGGGAGAATTGATGTCTTTACTATGTTGAATCTTTTAACTCATCAGCCTGATATGTCTCTCCATTTGCTTAGATCTTCTTTGATTTATTTCATCAGTGTTTTATACATATAAATCTTATACATATTTTCTTAGATTTACACCTAAGTGGGATGCCTGGGTGGCTCAGTTGGTTAAGCGTCTGCCTTCGGCTCAGGTCATGATCCCAGGGTCCTGGGATCGAGTCCCCAATGTGTCCTAGCTCAGCAGGGAACCTGCTTCTCCCTCTGCATGCTGCTCCCCTTGCTTGTGCTCTCTTTCTCTCTCTCTCTCTGACAAATAAATAAATAAAATCTTAAAAAAAAAAAAAGATTGACACCTAAGTATTTCTTTTGGGGGGAATCATTATAAATGGCATTGTATTTTTAATATTGGTGTCCATGTGTTCATTGCTAGTGTAAAGAAATACAATTGATGTTTGTAGTTTACATCCTGTGATCTTGCAGAACTCACTTATTTGTTCTAGGAATTTTTTTGCAGATTTCTTTGGATTTTCTATGTAAACAATCATGTCATCTTCAAATAGGGACAGTTTTACTTTTCCTTTCTGATCTCTATGCCTTTTATCCATGTTTTTTGACTTTTTGCACTGGTTAAAATCTCTAGCCCTGTGTTGAATAAGAGTAATGAGAATGGACATCCTTCTCTTGTTCCTGATCTTAGAAAAAAAGCATTCAGTCTTTCTCCACTAGATATAATGTTACCTGTGGGTTCTTAGTGGGTGTTCTTTATCAAGTTGAGGAAGGTCTCCTCTAATACTTTTTTAAAGTTTTTATCATGAATGGGTGTTGAATTTTGTCCAGTTATTTTTCTATATCCATTGATATGATCATGTGATTTTTTTCTTCTTTAACCTGTTAATGTGGTAGATTACATTAATTGGTTTTTGAATATTGAACCAGCCTTGCATGCCAGGAATAAACTCCACTTAGTCATGTGAACCATTCTTTTTATATATTGCTGAATTCCATTTGCTAATGGTTTGTTAAGGGTTTTTATGTTTATATTCATGAGGGATGTTGGCCTGTAGCTTTTTGGGGTTTTTTTTGTTGTTGTTTTGTACTGTCTTTGTTTAATTTTGATATCAGGGTAACACTTTGTAAAATTAATTTGGAAGTTTCTCTTACTCATATTTTCTGGAAAAAATTGTGTAGAATTGGTATTCAATCTTCTTTAAACATTTAGTAGAATTCTCTAGTGAAGTTGCTTGGGGAGTTTTAAAGTTATGAGTTCAGTTTCTTTAATAGTCCTAGGACTATTTAAATTATCCATATTGGGTGAGTAGTGTATTATTTGAGGGCTTATTACATTTTATTTAACTTGTCAAATTTATGTGTATAGAGTTGATCATAGTATTCCCTTATTATCCTTTTGTGGTCAGCAGGGTTTGTAGAGATATTCTCTGTTTCATTCCCGATATTAGAAATTTGTATCTTCCCTCTTTGTCAGTTTTACTAGAAGTTTGTCAATTTTATTGATCTTTTCAAATAATCAACTCTTTGTTTCACTAATTTTCTCTATTTTTTTCCTTTTCTAGTTCATTGATACCTGCTCTTAACTGTCCCCTAAATATTAATATATTTTCTTTTTTAAAAATATTAATGTATTTTCATTTTCATTCAGTTCAGTGTATTTTTTATTTCCCTTGACACTTTCTCTTTGACTCATGGATTATTTAAAAGTGTGTTGTGTAGTTTCTAAGTCTTTGGAGATTTTCCTATTATCTTGCTGTTGTTGATTTGTAGTTTGACCTCATTTTGGTTGGAGAGTACCTTTTGTATGATTTCAATTTTTTAAAATATGTTGAAATTTTTTTAGGGACCAAGATATAATCTATCTTGGTGTGTGTTCCATGGGCATGTGAAAAGAATATATATGCTGTTTTTGTTGGGTGGAATGTTCTATAAATGATGATTAGATGCTGTTGGCTGAGGGTGTTGAGGACTCCTATCCTTGCTGGCTTTTGTCTATTGTTCTATCAGTTGTTGAGAGGGGATATTGAAGTCTCTAAGTATAATGGTGAATTTGTCTATTTCCCCTTTTAGTTTTACCAGTTTTCCTCACATTATTTCCTCACATATTTGCACATTGTGTTGTTTGGTGTATACACAGGATTGCTATCTCTTCTTGGTGGATTGACTCTTTATTGTTATAATGTACCTTTCTGTCTCTGTTAGTTTTCTTTGCTCTGAAGTCTACTTTATCTGATATTAAAATAACCATCTCTGCTTTTCTTTGATTGATGTTTACATGATATATCTTTTATACCCCTTTACTTTCAACCTGCTTATATCATTATATTTGAAATGAGTTTCTTGCAGACAGCATATAGCTGGGTCATGTTTTTAATCCAGTCTGCCAATTTCTGTCTTTTAATTCTGTGTATTTAGACCATTTATATTTAATGTAACTGTGGTTATATAATACAGTTTAAGTCTGCTCTTTCATATTTCATTTTCTGTTTTCCATTTCTGTTTTCTTCTTCCTGCCTTCCTGTGAGTTATTTGAATATGGTAGCCACTGGACATATGTAGCTCCATAGTACATATAATGTGGCTGGTACAACTGAGGAATTGAACTTTTAATTTAAGTTAATTTAAATTTAAATAGCCACAATTGGCTAGTGGCTACCATATTGGACAGTGTAGTTCCAGATAAAGGGATGAGGTAAATTCTTTGGCTAAGAGTAAAGCTGGGAGGTGAGAGTATGGAGAGAAGTTGGAAGTTTCAGAAGACATGGCAAGATATAAAGGAGTCCTCTTGATTAGTGGTCATGACTGGTCAGCATAGCTGTGTTATTTTCTTCTGCAGAATTCAGTGGCAGGAAAATCAAATCATAAAAATATTATGACACCAAAGCTGAAAATCTCTTTAGAGAGACAAACTCCTCACACCTCTAGTTTTCCAGCTGATGAATGAAATGGTTGTTAAAAAAGTTACTGGCCCAAGGCATCATGACAATTTGCTGGCATAACCAGGTCCTTTGGCATTTTGTTCCCTCAAGATGAATACTTGTTCCTCAATTTGTCTGCCTCCCTTTGGCACCTTTTATCTGAACAATTCATGGCTACAGGCAAAGCTTTAGTATTCTCTGAAATTAGACCTGCTCTGGGACCCAGACTGATCTCAGCAAAAGATGTGATTCCCAATATTTCTCGTGTATAAAATGTGAATGGATATTTTGTCTCCTTTCATGTTAAGCTATTTTCCTTTTGCTTCTTTTGTGCCCATCTAGAGTCTTGATACCTTAACAGAAGCAGAGAAGCTGCAACCAGATAAATTATACAGGAAAGTGATGCCTAGGGAATGGCAAGACCAATTCTTCAACTGCTTCTTCATAGTTTCTAAAACATGCAAGATGATTGGTTGTGTTCCCTTATTCCCTGATAATTTGGACACTGAGTCTTTCATTATCTGGCCTGGCCTTGTGGGGGAGTATATTGCAACACAACTTGTTCATGTACCTGCCTATACCACTGTCGGGCATCTGGAGAGAATCCTTTCCCTCTATGAAAGAGGAGCACAATTGTGTATCTCTTCCATTTTTGTCTCAGTGTTTAAAGTCATTTATTTGAACCATTTTCTGTCTTCTCTAATAGACAGATCATTAGTCTTTAATAAGAAAGGAGAAAAGGAAAATAAATGATCATTTATTAAGATCCTACTTTGTGACAAGTGTTATCTCATAAATCATTTATTATCCAACAAATAGGATATACACAATCTGAAGAAATGAATGGAGGATACCTAAATGATGACAAGAGGGTACAAGTTTATTTATTTATTTTTTAAGATTTTATTTATTTATTTGAGAGAGAGAGAGATCACAGGCAGGGGGGCAAGGGTAGAGGGAGAAGCTGACTCCCCACTGAACAGGGAGCCGGATATGGGACTCACTCCCAGGACCCTGGGATCATGACCTGAGCTGAAAGCAGATGCTTAACTGACTGAGCCACCCAGGTGCCCAAGAAGGTCCATGTTTAAAAGGAACTCACAGTCTACTGAGAGTAACAGATAATGTTTAAGGAGAAATAGCAGAATAAATAATACTATAAAAAAGTTTAATAATCAGGGTACCTGGGTGGCTCAGTTGGTTAAGCAACTGCCTGCAGCTCAGGTTATGATCTCAGGGTCCTGGGATTTAGTCCTGTGTCGGACTCCCTACTCAGAGGGGGGGGTCTGCTTCTCCCTTTTTCACTCCCCCTGCTTGTGCTCTCTCTCTCTCTTTCTCTGTCTCTCTCTCTGTGTCAAATAAATAAATAAAATCTTAAAAAAAAAAAAGAAAGCTTAACAATCCTCAAAATATTTTATTCCCACTTTACAGATTCAGAAACTGAGGCCACCAGAGGGCAAGTGATGAATTCATGGTTAGAGTCATAACCAGCATTTCAACTCAGATTCAAATTATACCAAAACAACTTTCCTTAGAACAACAACAACAATAACAACAACAACAAACTTTCAGGAAAATGCACTTCACATTGTATTTGAAATGTCAGGCTTAGAATATAAGAAATAATTAACATATATCATTAAATTTTTTTTGTTATGCTCTAAAATACTAACAGGAAAAATCATCACTTTGACTCAATCTTTAAAAGACCCAGGAGTTGGAGTCTGGTTTTTTTTTTTTTTTAAGATTTTATTTATTTATTTGAGAGAGAGAGACAGAGCATGAGCACGGGGAAGGGCAGAGGGAGAAGCAGATTCCTAGCTGAGCAGGGAAACCGAAGCTAGATCCAAGGACCCTGAGATCATCACCTGAGCCAAAGGCAGCTGCTTAACCAACTGAGCCACCCAGGAATTGGAGTCTGGTAAAATGAGTACCAGGAATGAGTCAGGCAGAAAGTCACTGAAATTCACCCCTGGCTTCCAAAAACTGTAGCTGTGTGAATATGGACTTATCATGTTATGTCTTCTAAACTTGAGGTCTCATATCTTTAAAGAAACAGTAAGTAACACCTCACCTGGGTGAGGATTATGCAAGATATGTTTAGGGAGGTAGGAGATACGGATGATTTTGAATCAAGCAATTTCGTTCTGGCTTTCCCCTAGGATTTAATTTTACTGTATTTGGTTTGTTTACTTGTTAAAAAACATAGTTAAAGGGATGAACAGAGGGAGGAAGCAGTGGGATGGGGGAAGGAATGAGGAGCATTCCATTAATGAGAAGAGTATGGATTTGTAATTTGTAAAACGGAAGTTTTAGCTTTAGAATTGCAAAGTGGATGCTGACAGAGGGTGGAGCTCCATGGGGCTTCACACCCTGGCACCTGGGCATGACTTCACAAGAATTTATAGACTTAACAGATTAAAACCACTGTTATCTCTAATGCCATTTCTAACCAGCGTATCCTACACAGTAATATGAGGCGTTTTTGCTTGGAACCACTGGATGAGCTACAAATTGACTTAAATTAGTTGACACAAGGCAATTTTGGTTGAGTCAAATTGACCTAGAAAAATGCAAAATCATCCTAACAATGGGGCTGTTCATTTCACTTTGGGGGGCCTGAATACAATGGGAACCCCCACACTGTCTAATGACATCTCTGGGTGTGCCGCTCCCCAAATTAGTGCTTCCCTGAATAATAAAGCAGCACTTTCGAGAAAGTGCTGAATGGCCAACCCTAGGAAGCCATTATGCAAAGTACTGCCTCCAGAAATGGATTGCTTCTTGAGGATGCCAAGCCATAGCAAAGACACTTTTGAGAACCTGACCACAGATAGGTAACTTGAGAACACAAGAGTTTCCACAAAGGCCTTAGGGGAGGCCACCAGTCTCCTCTACAGTCATTTGGACCTGGGTAAGCATGGCCTTGAGTAGAAAAGCACTGAATTCCCACTTTCTCCATCCTGGTACTAGGATAATTCGTGCGCTGGAAAATTTGCATCCATAGCAATGCCCTGCGTGGGACCTGACCTCTCCATCCCAGTTGGCTATGGAAGGAAGCCAAGGGAGGGGGTGAGGGTGTTAGTGCATTTATTTGCATTTGCCATTTTTATTTGCCTCAGGGACATTAGACTGCAGGCCTCCTTAAGCATGAACTGTTAAAGTCTGCTGTTAGCTTTTGTGGACTGGTCTAGCCAAGAGTTGTTTTAGCTCAAATGGGGAGATGGGGGTAGGGCTGGGGTGGGGTAAGACATCTGCAGAGCCCAACAACCGTTACCAAGGCCTACCCCGGCTCTGCCTCTACCTGCCAAACGGTAAACAAAGCCCCTGGGAGAACTCCGGTGAGCTGAACACCTTGGTCAAACACTAAGCAAACCACCACCAGGTGTGCTTGCAGAACAGACTCTCCATCAGCGTCCTGTCATGCAGAAAATGTTTATCCAATTTGTCAAGATAATCTTTCCTCAAATAAGCCTTGGGCCTACTCCTTGGAACAGCCTGATTTTAGTCGGTATAATGTAACTCTATTTTTTTCACCCATTTTCCTTTAATCGCTGTGTCAACTTTTCCCTGGCTTTAAGCAAACTGAAAGTAATTATATCATTCTCAAGTGAGTAATCTTTTGACTGGGTTAGCCGATTCGTGAGTTACTCTAAAATTCTTCTAAACTGTGCAGTCCTTTGCCAAACACATTTTCTTAGATGTTTCACAAAGTTCGGCTCATTGATGACCCATGGATGTGTTGATTCTGTCACATTTTGTGGGCTACCCCATGACTCTATGAGGACATTTGAAGAGAAGCTGAATGTAGAAATTTGAGAGAGGGGGAAAAAGGTAACTTCACCTACTGATTTCAGTATTTCTTGGAAATATTACAGTCACTGTAAATAACTCACAGCCTCAAGCATGAAGAAGGTTTTGATTAGTGCTTTGAATCATGGTGTAATAATATTAAAGGCTGGGCTTGAGGGACTTAAAAGCATTCACTTCTTTCATTTCATTATATAATTCCTTTGCTATTTGACACCCTGTGTGATATTGTTTTGTTTAAAAAACAGAAACACTCAAGGTTACCACATTTTTCTTAGTTCCACTCATTGACATACTCCCACAGAACTCATGAGATATTTAAAAATAGAAAGCTCAGCCATCTGGCTATTTGATGGTTTCTATTTTTGTCTCTCTTTGCATTCACAAACTCTGTTGAGTCTGAAATTTCCTATGTTCTGCCCTATATGTAATTGTGTATATGTACACATACACTTTCTCATTTAAATTTAGCCATTATCAATCTGGGTTTGTTTTACCGACCACAGTGGCATGTTGGTGGGGATGCCCACCTTGTTTAATCTAAGCATCAGTCAAATCTGCATTACATTCGGGCTCTGAAGATTGTTACCCTGAGTCCAGGGGATGCCAAATTAAAGGCATTGCTTATGAATAGGTACCCACCCATGTTTACTCAGAAGTTTCATTGATAGAAAAATGCTTCTTGCCTTGGCTTTGATGAAAAGATGGAACCACAGGACTAGAGGGAACTTTAAAGCTCATTGAATTCATCCTCTTCATTTTTATACCTGAGAAAACTGGGGGCTAAAATGGACAGAGACCTGTCCAAGGTCATATAGCTGATTGGTAGCAGAGTTCCCTTTATTTATTTATTTTTAAAGATTTAATTAATTCATTCATTTGAGAGAAAGAGAGAGAGAGAGAGCAGTGCCTGTGGGTGAGGTGGGGCTGGGGGAGAGGGAGATAGAGAATCTCAAGCAGTCCATGCTGAGCGCGGAGCCCTACTTGGGGCTCAATCTCTTGACCCTGAGATCATGATCTGAGCTGAAATCAAGAGTTGGATGCTTAACCCACTGAGCCACTCAGGCGCCCCCCAGAGTTTCCTTTAGAACCTAGGGCTCCTGACTTTTTCTAATGCTCTGTCCATTCTCATACAACCAGAGAAAAGCTATTAAAGATATTTTTGTGATGCTCACAAATATGCATTTTAATTATATTCATTATACATTTATAACTTTTGTTATTTATAGGGTTGTGTTTACAAGCAAAATTAAATGCATTGTTATGCTTTGATGACTGAAGGAAAGATTTTCTCACCCCTCAAGTGACAGTGACCCTCAAAGTTTATTGTACACATGAATGAGCTGGTTAAAAAGGCAGATTTTTCAAGAGAATAAGAAGACAAGCCACAGATTAGAAGAAAATATTTGCAAAAGACACATCTGGTAAAGGATTCTTATCCAAAATATACAAAGAACTCTTAAAACTCAACAAAAGGAAAATGAATAATCCAGTTAAAATCCAGACAGACACCTCACCAAAGAAGATAAGCAGATGGCAAGTAAGCATATGAAAAGATGTTCAACATCATATGTTATCAGGAATTTGCAAATTAAAACAACAAGATACCTCTACATACTTATTAGAATGGCCAAAACCCAAAACATGAACAACACCAAATGCTGGTGAGGATGTGGAGCAACAGGAACTCACACTCACTGCTGATGGGAATGCAAAATGGTACAGCCACTTTGGAAGGCAGTTTGACAGTTTCTAACAGAACTAAACATACTCTTACCATACAATCTAGCAATCACACTTCTTGGTGTCTGCCCAAATGAGTTGAAAACTTATGTTCACACAAAAACTTATACATGGATGTTCATTGTAGCTTTATTTATAGTTGCCCAAACAGAAAGCAACCAAGATGTTGTTCCGTCGGTGAATGGATAAACAAACTGGTACATCTAGACAATGGAATATTATTCAGTACTAAAAAGAAATGAGCTACCAAGCCATGAAAAGACATGAAGGGATCTTAAATGCATATTATTAAATGAAAGAAACCAATCTGAAAAGACTACATATGGTGTGATTCCAACTACACGGGTTTCTGGAAAAAGTAAAACTATGGTGGCAGTAAAAAAGATCAGCGGTTGCAAGGAGTCTGAGGGAAGGGAGAGAGGAATAGGTGGAGCACGGAGGACTTTTAGGGCAGTGAAACTTTTCTGTATGGTGCCGTAATGGTGAATACATGTCATTACGCAATTGTCCAAACCCATAGGGTGTACAGCATCAAGAGTGGACTCTAATGTAAACTATGGACTTTTGGTGATAATGATGTATAAGGTAAGTTCATGGATTGTAACAATTGTAGCACTCTGGTGGGGCATGTCCATAGTGGGAGAGGTTGTGAGTATGTGGGGGCAGGGGTTATTTGGGAATGCTGTGTACTTTTGGCTTAATTCTGCTGTAAATCTAAAACTGGTCTAAAATAAAGTTCATTAATTAAAAAAAAAGTCAGATCTCTGCTCTGCTCCCCCTCCATACCCCACTTCTCCGCATTTCCACTCCCCATCCCATTCTTCTTTTCCCCTTCCACCCATCCCCACCAATGCTGATTTAGCACTTCTGAGGCAAGGCCTTGGAATCTGCATTTTCAGCAATTTTTATGAGAGGTCGGAAACAGCACTTTCAGAGATCCTGGTTTCCACTTTCAAGCCCACCGAGGATGTAGCTCATTGATGACGAGACACAGTGACTCTTGAGTTAGCATTCGCTAACCCACAACCTCCTGATGGAACCTACTGCTTGGGAACCCCTGCTCTGCAATGAAGGGAGTTAAACCAGAGGTCACACTGTTTCAGAAGGAGGCAGCACACTAGGCAGAGGCATCCTGTGGTTATTTCCCTCTTTCTGCTGGTGGTGAGAACTGGGGGGAGCTTTTCTGGCAACCAGACTGTTCGGCCTGCCCTGGTTGGCTGCACCTGTTTCTGGCTTTTACTTTCCTGTCCTGTGATAAGAGAACAAAGCTTCCAACTGAGGAATTGCCTGGCAGGAGTCGGTAGGAGCAAAGTATTCCTCAAAGAGCTTGATCCTAATTAGTTCTCTCAGCCAGCTGTAGGCAACAGCAAGCCAAGAAAGAAATTGTACATTAGTTGGAGAATTCAAAGCCCTTCCTGATTTCTTAGCATTTCTTGGGGTGTCAGTTGCTGACTATGTGCAGGACACTCTTTTGGTGGTGGGCATCATTCAGGGGCCAAACTCCTTCCCTTCATGGAGCTTATATTCCATCTGGAAGAGCTCACATGTATACAGTGTCCATCGGGTGCCTGGCACTTTTCTACGCCCTCTGTACATATTACTTTATGCAACCCTCACAATGCTATGAATTTAGGTGGTATTTACAGATGTTTACATATGTAGAAGCTGATGCACAGAGAGGTTAAGAAGTTTGCCCAAGGCCCCATGCAACTGGATCTCAGCAAAGACTGTAGCTGAGTGCTCCCCACGGGACATTACTTTCCTTTGGATCCTTGGGCCTGGATGACTCTGCCTCAATAGCATTGAATTAATCATAAGGAAGGAAAGGTGACTGACATTCATTAGATAGAGGCCATATGCCAAGGACTCGGGATCTTCCTATTTGTGACCTTATTTAATCCTCACAGCAACCCAGGTGAAAAGTTCAGAGCTGGCGAGAGGTGGGGTTTTTCTGATTCCAGCATCTACACTGTGCTGGGAAATGTGTATGACCTAATGTCAACTACCGCCCCTACCAGAGAAAAACAGCAAGCACATAATAGTGTTTTTCATTCAGGGGACGCCAAGGGCCTTCAGATGTCCGTGAATGCTACAAATTGTATTAAGTAAATGTGATGGGGAGCACGATCTTTATGTCGTTGTGCAGTATCTCCTTTAAGAGACATTTTTAAGTCACCACAGACTGTCACAGTTGCCAGGGAGAACAAAGCACAGCAACTATATAGTGGAGAAATTGCATAACACCACTGGGTGATCAAAATGAACTTCACCAATGAGGAAAGAAGGACATACTGTGTGGTGAGCACAGCATGCCTTCCATAGTTTGCCAAGCTAGAATGCAAAACCTCCATCTAATCACGAAGAAACCTCAGATAAACACAAAATGAAAAATGTTCTATTTAATTTCTTAAAAAAAAAAAAGAAAGTGAGGGTATCTTTACTCTTTAAATATATTAATAGCAAAAAAAAAAAAAAAAAAGAAAGAAAGAAAAAGAGAGAAAGTCAAAAAGGGGGCCTGGCTGGCTCAGTTAGCAGAGCATGTGGCTCTTGACCTTGGGGTTGTGAATTCAAGCTCCATGTTGGGTGTAGAGTTTATTAAAAAAAAAAAAAAAGACAGGGACACCTGGTGGCTCAGTCAGTTAAGTAGCCGACTCTTGATTTCAGCTCAGGTCATGATGTCAGGGTTGTTAGGATGAGCCCTGCGTTGGCTCTGTGCTGGGAGTGGAGCCTGCTTGAGATTCTCTCTCCTTCTCCCTCTGCCCCTCCCACCCACTCTCTCTCTAAAAACAAAAACAAAAACACAAAGAAAATTGGTGGAAATGTTCTAGATTAAAGGAGGCTAAAGAGGCATGATGATGAAATGCAATACTCGACCCTAGACTGGATCCTGCACTAAAGGAAAAAAACAATGCTATAGAGGCTAATATTAGATCAATTGACCAATTGGAATAGGGATGGTGGATTCAGTAAAAATATACAAATTTATGAAGTTGATAACTGTACTGTAATTACATAAGAGGATATGTAAGAAGTATTTTTTAGGAGATACATACTTAAGTATTTAGGGGTAAAAGGCTTTGATGATGCAACTAACCTCCATATTGTTTAGGAAAAAATTATATATCTATATAATTTAAAAAATATGTGGGGGCTCCTGGCTGGCTCAGTTGGTAGAGCATGTGGCTCTTGATCTCAGGGTTGTGAGCTGAAGCCCCACGTTGTGTGTAGAGATTACTTAAAGAAAAAAACTTAAAAAATTTTAAAAATATGTGACTATGTGTACCCACCCAGAGACACATGTAGAGCAAGAATTAACAAACTAGGGGGTCAAATGATAAAAGAAAATGTGTTAATAGGCAAATTCGGGTAAAAGCATATGGAAGTTTCTTATGCTATTTTTATTTTTTCAACTTTTTGTAAGTTTGAATTTATTACCAAAAAAAAAAAAAAAGATTATACATTACAATGTGTCTGGGTGTAAAGAGGTACGTTTTTATGAGGAGAGGGCTTTCTTAGGTGTTAATAAGAGTGTGACAAAAAAATGTCTCAGCCATAACATCTTGATTTGTGAGGAGAAGTTTATTCTTCATTGGAAGGAAGTTTGTCCTCTCAGAAGAAGAAACATGCATTTCTAACTTGTGGATTCCAACTTCTGGTACTAACAACTGCTTTTTTTTTTTTTTTTTTTTTGAATTTATTTGACAGAGAGAGACAGTGAGAGAGGGAACACAAGCAGGGGGAGTGGGAGAGGGAGAAGCAGGCTTCCCACCGAGCAGGGAGCCCGATGCGGGGCTCGATCCCAGGACCCGGGATCATGACCTGAGCCGAAGGCAGACGCCTGACAACTGAGCCACCCAGGCGCCCCTCACAACTGCTGTTTATCTTAGCTACCCAGAGGTGTGTAATTAGTCTCAGCATCTGGTTGACCAGTACTCTTGGTTCATTAAGCATTCATTGAGAATCTACTATGTACAAAGACAGAACAGATGAGATTGTTAGTAATTCTTTGTTCCTCTAGCTTTGTGACTTTAGCTAGAATATGCTGAATGTTTCCAAACAAGTATGAATCAGAAAGTTGAGGGGTTCAGAAGACTTCAAGCTGAGAGATGTCAAGTAGGCTTCCCAAGAGAAAAGTCTTGCAAGCTGGACTTTGCAGGATGAATGAGCTCTGCAAAACTGGTGTGTGTGTGTGTGTGTGTGTGTGTGTGTGTAGAACCGGCAAAATGTACAGATGGGTAAGTCTGGGCTGCCCTGGGAGGGATTTTCCATTTGAGTTGGGGTGCCTGGTGAATGTTAGGGAGAACTTGGAGGTAAGGTTGGTAACAAAGAACATTGAAGGTTGGGCTAAGAAATTTGTATTTAATTACCAGGAAATAGGGTGATGCTGGCTTTTTGAGCTGGTAAGTGACACTGAGTGATGCTTTGGGAACACTGACCCACTACTGCTGTGGAGGTGGAGCTGGATGCAAGGAGGAAGGGGGAGGGGAAACAGGGCCTGACTCCAGTGCTTCCTTTTGAATTCTGAGATATCCAGAGCAGTGGCAAAATGCAGAAGGTGGGGAGCCAGAATCCCCAAGGAAGGCTGAAAGAGGGATGTAGGCTCCCACTGAAGGTAGGATGTATAGAGATGAGGGCTAAGCAGACATCAAAAAACCCTCTTCAGCCTGGAGAGCAAAGCAGGCTGTCCTGTGGCTCCTGGGCAGAGAGCCAGGAGGAAGCTGCTCCTGGAGTGTGCCTTCCTCCCCCAGCACAGAGCTGGGCCACCCCTTGTGAGCACACCTGGCAGAGGACAGGGACATTTGTGTGGGGCTAAGTGAAAGCAGTGCTGGGGCTTGTAGCCCGCCCCAGGCACTGGATGACATCACAGCAGCCCTAGAGTAGGTCTCTGTTTGGAAGGTTCTCAAGGCTGCCAAAATCCAAGGGCTCACAGAACCAACCCTTTTGGTGTTCAGCTGTCACTGCCCCCTAATTATTCATGAACACTTCCGCATGGCACAGCGATGAGCTTGTGTCTTTGCCATGGAAATAAAAACACAGCTCCAACCATCCTGGAGAAAGACAAATGCTGGGCGCCTGGGTGGCTCAGTTGGTTAGGCGACTGCCTTCGGCTCAGGTCATGATCCTGGAGTCCCTGGATCGAGACCTGCATCGGGCTCCCTGCTCGGCAGGGAGTCTGCTTCTCCCTCTGACCCTCCCCCCTCTCATGTGCTCTCTCTCTCTCATTCTCTCTCTCAAATAAATAAATAAAATCTTTAAAAAAAAAAAAAAAAGAAAGACAAATGCCCACTTACCTGATGCATCCAGGCCTTTTATTTGGAGGAATGTTTAAGGTTGTTCTCCACTCTCATTGCTCAGTTTTCTAAGAGTAGGTAGGGCTAGATGGGAATCCCTCACATTTCCCCTGAGACTTAGATGCTGCATAAGTCCCCATTTCTCTAAGTAGGAAGGTAGGGCCCATCAGTATCCCCTGGGCCTTCCTGCCACCGACCATCAAAATGGATTTCTTCCGAGTCTGAGTTTTAGAACTGAGACAAGACTTTAGAGGTCATGTACTTCAATTCTGTCCTTGTAAAATGAGGAAATGGAGGTGCCTGGTGACTTGCCCAAGGTCATATGGACTGGGCAAAGTATAAGCAGACTTCAGATCTCCTGCCTCCTGTCCAGTGTTAACCAGTTTGGGGCCCCCAAAATGTTTCTTATGAACTCTTAGAGCTCATCTTTTTTTTCTGGAACTTTGTATACAGGGCAGATTCCTGGGCAGCAGACCCAAGGGGAGGTTCTCCAAAGTGAAGCTCCAGTGGAATTATAGAAATGACTGGGGCAGGATATTTAAGTGTGATGACATGGCCCGAATCTCCAAAAGCCTTAAAAGAAATGGAAGAATCTTGTATTTTATACGACCTGAAACAAGTGTCTTGTGTGTTTACAGGATCTTTCCCAAGAAAACCATAATGCATCCTGAAAGAGAAGAGAAAATCATAAAGTTTGAAACAGATAGTTGAGGTTAGCTTTTTGTGATCTTGCAATGTTTTCATTTATTCCCAAATCATATAACGCTGAGCATGTTGAGCAATCAGGTGAAAATCACATGCAAACAGAGTCTAAGTACTGATAAGAATCCTAAAAGTAAACAATGAATTCCTACTAATGGCTAAGTCACTAAGGTAAGATCCAGTCTAAATACACACCCTTGGTTAAATAGGGTTTCATTAGCTCAGGTTACAGTGGCTCAGGGAAATTTTTCCTTTATGCTTGTCAAGTGAAATTAATTATATATCATCCATCAATCATTCCTGCCATAGAAGTTCTGTGGGAATATTCAGGATTCCACAGTGGCCCCAACTCAGCCCCTACCCCATCCCCACCCCACCAGGAACACTCTGGGCATATTTTGGTGCCCATAGCTGGGATTTTTCTGGGAAGTCACAACTCTGGCTTCTACTGATAACCCATAAAGGTTTCCTTTTTCAAAATTTGACACTTGGTGTGTGCTTCAAGTTACTGACAAATATTTGGCTTTGCAGAGTATATCTCAGATTGCACAGCAAATTAGATTCTTGCAAGTTTCTGACAATAATTTTGTTTTCATTGAATAAATATGCAAATAATTCAAAAATATTTAAAGATAGAGAAAATAATAAAAAAATAATAAACCCATGCCCTCACTACCACATTAAACCATTGTTAGAATTTTTAGGTATTTCTTCCACCTATGTCTCTTTCATTTTCTCTTTTTTCTCACTACAAAAGCAAAGCATGTGTAGGATAGAAAATTCAGCAAATATGGATAAAAGAAGAGCATAAAAATCAGCCATTAACTCATTGATCCTGAAATAATCAAGCTTCCTAATCTTTTTCACATTCATAAATTTTATTTTACTTAGTTCCAGTCATATTGCAAAACTTCTTTTCACTTATCTTGTGAAAAAGCATATATATATAATTTTAAAATCTATTTTTATCAAAGAAATACATATGCATGCTTAAAAATTAAGTAGCATATAGTCATTTTAGTGATGGCTTAATGCAGTCTATCTTGTGGATGTTTATTTAATAATTACTCTGTTATAAATGAGATAATTTCATTTTATTGGCTTAAATATTTAAGGTCTTCCCCACCCCCATCCCCCCTTTTTTCCCTTGTAATATTTCATTCTTCACACAGTAAGCATATTTCTGGTCCAGACACTAGGTTAGGCATTAAGGATAAAAATGTATTTGTTGAGGCACCTGGGTGGCTCAGTCGTTAAGCGTCTGCCTTCGGCTCAGGTCATGATCCCAGGGTCCTGGGATCAAGCCCCGCATCGGGCTCCCTGCTCTGCAGGAAGCCTGCTTCTCCCTCTCCCACTCCCCCTGCGTGTGTTCTCTCTCTCATTGTCTCTCTCTCTGTCAAATAAATAAATAAAATCTTTACAAAAAATAAAAAAATTTTAAAAAGTATTTGTTTATTTTGTTTTTATTTATTTATTTATTTATTTATTTTTCTTTTTTTTTTAAGATTTTATTTATTTATTTGACAGAGAGAGACACAGCGAGAGAGGGAACACAAGCAGGGGGAGTGGGAGAGGGAGAAGCAGGCTTCCTGCAGAGCAGGGAGCCCGATGTGGGGCTTGATCCCAGGACCCTGGGATCATGACCTGAGCCGAAGGCAGACGCTTAACGACTGAGCCACCCAGGCGCCCCCTTTATTTATTTATTTTTTAAAAAATTACTGAGTATCTAATATTTGCCAGACAGTGTTCTAGGCATTTGGAATATAGCAAGCAACAAACCAGACACAAAACCTCTGCCTTTTTGGAGTTGAAGTTCTGGTGGAGATGAACAAGAGATAGTTCTTGCATAGATCAAAATATAAGCATCCTTAGGGAATAAGAGCAGCAAAAATTAGCATCCATATTTGATCTTTATGAATAGCTCCTCTATTGTGAATATCTATTCTAGGCGATTAGGACACAACAGTGAACAAGACATCATCCCCTCTTCTTACTGGGCGTATAGTCTAGTGTGTCTCAGAGGGCATTTGAAGACCCTGGGAAATCAGCATCCCCAAATGGAGATAGTGATGTTTGTCCTGCTACCCCTTTGGATGAGTGTTAAATCAAATGAAATAAATCTGCAAGTGCTTTGAAAGCTTTAAAGTGATATACCTGATGGAAGGTTGGTATTAGTGCTCTTAGTGCAGAGACCTGCAACATACCTGAAGAAGAATCATCGTACCCAAGAGCGATCACCAAGGGCCAGGTGGTCCTACAGGGTGGGTTTTCTCCCCAGGAGACATTTTCTACTGGCGGGCAAAGACATCACCACAATTAAGAATTTATCCTTCCAGCAGCAAGCAGCTCGTTCTGCCCACGGGTCCTGTCCCTGCGCTTTAATAAAACCACCTTTTTGCACCAAAAAAAAAAAAAAAAAAAAATCGCAGAAAAAAAAAAGAAAAGAGAAGAGAGGAAAGAAGAAAAAGAATTTATCCTTCCCAGGGACACCTGGGTGGCTCAATCAGCTAAGCATCTGCCTTCTGCTCCAGTCGTGATTCCGGGGTCCTGGGATCAAGCCCCGCATCAGGGTCCTTGCTCAGCTGGGAGCCTGCTTCTCCCTCTCCCTCTGCCTGCCATTCCCCATGCTTGTGCTCACTCTCTCCCTCTCTCTCTCTCTTTGACAAATAAATAAATAAAATCTTAAAAAAAAATTATCTTTCCCAAAAGTAAAGTCATTGAGGAAACAAGACCTTATGATAAAAATGATGATATTTTAGTAGCACTCAACACTTAATGTATCATTCCACTAATTGTCACAAGAGCTATACATTTACGAAAACTCCCCTTTCATAGTTTCCCTAATTCAGTGGTTCTTGAACTTTGGTTAGTATCAGAATTTCCAAGGCACCTGGTAAACATTCCAGGGCCAGTCCTATCCTCTGACAGTTTTCAGAGCTGAACAATACCTTGGAAAGCATCCTGTCCATGCCTTCACTTCCCAAGACAGGACAGAGGCTTAGCCATGTTAGGTGGCTTGTCCAGCGAGGGCTGCACAGCCAGCCAATGCCTGAGCCACCACCCACATACAGGCCTTCGGACTGGATGGATCAACGCATTGCAACCTCTTTTCTGCTGTTTTGGGTCCTCTAGGTGCAGGAGTGTCCATATGACTGCTGAGTGGAGGTGACACACCACCACCAGCCCTTGTGTTTGGAGCAAGTGTGATTTCCCAGAGAAAAGCCACCCTTCAGAGTTTCTAACATTGCCTTACCAAACCACAAAAGCACTTATTTTGTCTGATAAAATGTGTTTTGTGTAGCGGCCCCCAAGATAAGTTTTTAAAGCACTGTAAAATTTCCAGCTGAACACTAGTGAATTTCCAAATTAATCTTTCCAAACTACAGCCTTATCATTTCCCAGAGAAAAGCATTTCTCCATCCATCAAGGTCTTTTGCTTTTTCAGTCTCCTGCCTAAAACTAAAGACCTTCATCAATCTTCCCTGGTTCATCCTGAGTCGAATATCCCCACAATCTGAATCTATGCACCATAAATGATACAGCTGCAAGAAGGCACACTCCTATGCTGTTTCTGTTTGTATTTTTCCTGGGGGACAACAGGGGTAAGTAGTGATGTGTTTTCTTGTCCCATGATAATACATGGTTGCTCTTATAAAATTTTTGACTTCCCTGCTGTGGTGAGGTGATGGAGACGTAGGCATTTTCATCCAATTAGAGTGGTTTCAATATCAAATGAAATGAAAATGGATTCTTGGAGCAGTTTTTTAAATCATACATTAGTATTATTAGCACAATCGTGCAAACATATATACACAAGGGTGTTAAACAGTATTTTTGTAATAGTAATAAAAAGTAAATGCATAAATAATAAACAATTGAAGGAAAATAAGTATCTATGGATGTGGGATTTTAAAAAAGATTTTATTTATTTGACAGAGAGCGAGAGAGAACGCACACTCATGCGTAAGCAGGGGGAGGGGTAGAGGGAGAAGCGGACTCGCAGCTGAGCAGGGAGCCCGATGCGGGGCTCAATCCCAGGACCCCAGGATCATGACCTGAGCCAAAGGCAGACGCTTAACTGACTGAGCCACCCAGGCGCCCCATGGATGTAGGATTTGATAAGAAAATAGGGTTTATATACAATAGAATACTATATGGCATTAAAAATTAGTGAAACCGTATTGCTTGGTGATAAAAAGATGCAAAACTGCATGTACTGCTTATTTGTTTATGTGTGGATTAATGTTATCTATCTATCGGTTTCTCTCTTCTCTAGCAATAAAAAAATTAGTCATAAATCACATGTGACCACAATGCTCACCTTTGGCGGGTGGCGTTATGGAGGATTTACTCTCTATAATACTCTGTTTTTATTGGTTCATTGCATTAGAACTTTTGTAATCAGGTGAACAAAAAACTAGTTAAACATATGTTTTTCTTAAAGTGTGATTTCTTACGTCAAAAAAAACAAAAGGACCATTCCTCCCCGCCAGGTTTTACACCCAGGCAATGCCCCAGAAGTCTTACCTTTCTTTAACCTTTTGCAAATGACAATTACTCTACAGTAGCCAGAATCCGGGGGAGGCCCAACACGTGAAGTGGCCTGAGGTGGTTAGAGTTAATTTAATGCAAAAAGCTAGGTTGGTTGGAGGGGAGTATTTCAAACCAGAGATTTCTGGTTTCAGGAAGAAGTTCATATGAATGGGAATGCAGATTTTCTGGTGAGGAAGTGATAAAGACCACCATTATCTTTAGTGGGGATTTAGGACGGGACAGGACCACAGCCAGAAAGGACCCTGTGGGCTAGGAACTGAATTACAGACACTTCAGCCCCTGGCCTCTGAGGCCTCCGCCTCCCTACCTGCTCGTGTGAACTAGGCACTTTTCTGTGTGTGTGTGCTCTCCCTCTGTCACTGGCCCGGAAACCCACTGAAGGCAGGACTCAGCACGGTTAAGTGTATACAAGTGTTGCCCAGTCCACAGAGCACCACTTTCCCAGAATAGTTGCCTAATGGATGCTTAACCGGTGGGGCCACCTCCTTGGTCAGACTTTTGTTTCTCCATTTCTTAGTAAGTAGGGGACAATTTCCTGGGATCAGTTTCCAACCAGCTTGCCAGTTCTGTCTTGCCTTATCACCCTAAATGCTCCAGAAAAATGTGACTGTGAACTTGTCCCTGAATACAGCCAGGGTCCTCCCCTCAAACTAGAGCCTTTGTCATCACCTGTGCCGGACAAAATAAAATCCGAATTTTGAATTCAATGTCTTTCATAGAAGCTCTGCAGTGATAACAAAGAAAACTGTCTGGTCCATCATAGGGCCTCTGAAACAAGTTCATGTCCCAGCTCACCAAATAGGAACTCCCACTTGGGGTAAATTGTTCACCCTGGGAAATAGGAATAAGAATCATACCTACTTGTAGGTTGTTAATGAGTAATTTGCTTAGCATAGTTATGGGGCATGGGCTAAATGCTGGATATTGTTATTATTATTTATTTAACACCGTTATGTTAATTATCTGTCTCCCCTCCACCTCCTCCCTGGCATTTGAGTTTGCCTCCAGCTGGGAAGGGAACTGTGGACTCTGGGGGTATGGAAGAAGGAGGAAGAAAAGCTTGCAGTTAATGAAGCTTGAACTTCTTGAAAGTTAGGGTGGAATTAAATAATGGATTTTGAATACCTTGCTGAAGACTTAAGTTTATGGTTTTGTCAATGAACTTTGGGGAGTAATGATATATTTCTTTCTTTAAAAAATATTTTATTTATTTATTTGAGAGAGAGAGAGAGAGTGAGTGCACAAGCAGGGGGAGGGGTAGAGGGAGAAGCAGGCTCCCCGCTGAGCAAGGAGCCCGGATGCGGACTCGATCTCAGGACATGGGATGGAGCCCGGATGCGGACTCGATCTCAGGACCTGGGATCATGACCTGAACCGAAGGCAGACACCTGGAAATAATGATATATTTTCAGACAAAGTACTTAAGGCAAGATAATTGGCCAATCAGGTATTTTTCTTCCAATGCTTTCCAATACATGATGATAGTAATGACTATTATTATGAATAATTTTTTACCTCAGTTTATTAAATAGTATTTTGTGTCATCCATCATATTAAGTGCTTTACATTTTCATTTATTAATTCACTCATTTATTCTTTCAAGAAGCACTTGCTGAGCACTTACTAGAAGCTAGGAACTGAAGTAGGCTTTTGTGGAGAGTGGTAAATAATATCGACCAGGTCCTTCCCCAGGGAACATTCACTCTAGTGGGGATTCAGGCAACAGACAAGGAAGCTCGTATATTTTGTGCCAAGTGTTGTGAAGGACAGAGCTGGGCACATGTGTCATTCCTGTTGGCTGTTGTTATAATCAGTATCTGTTCTCAACTCACTTTCCCATCTTACTTTCCCTTGACGGAATCACAAGCGCCATGTCCTCCAGCTCCACCGAACTTCTTTCTGGACTTTTCTGTCTTTATGCTTATGCCCACATAGTTCCCTCTAACGAAACATGCTACTGTGGGTTTTTTTTTTTTTTTTTTTGGCCTTTTGAGGTCCTTTTCCCCCTTCCCAACCTATTTCAAATACTGCCTCTTCCAGATTTTTTTTTTTTGCTCTCCAGTTGGGATCAGCTACTCCTTCCTTCAAGCTGCAGGGTTAGTGTTTGGACTTTACTCCTAGCATTCACCCCCCCTGAATACTCAATACAATGATTTGTACATATTGGTTATCTGTTTGCCTTCTGTGCCAGACTGTCAGATGCTTATTTCCCACCTCTGTAACTTGCATCTCTTGCCTATAGCATAGCCAGACTTGATCTTCTACAGTCTCTTTTCCAAACCAGGAATCCTGAATCTCCTTTTCTCCTCTTTCATTCCAGGTGATCCCATCCATGTGGCTGAGTACATAAGTGAGAAGAGCTGCTGACAGAGTGATTCTAAATGGCAAATCTGAACATTTTCACTGCCTTATTCGAAACTTGTCAGGGGTTCTCACAGTAAAGATAAAACCCAAATTCTACTGCATGGCAAATTCTATGCCCTTTCATAAACATATGTGCTTAAACCTTCAGCTTCCTCTCTCACTTCTGTCTTACCCCCTAGGCCGCAACTCTACCTGCCTTCTTCAGCCTCCATCCAAGAGTGGAAACTCTCTCCCCTAACTCTTGCCAATCTTCCAAGTCTCACCTTAATGGTACCCCCTCCAGAAAGCCATCCTTGATTTCTCCTAGGCCTCCTCTGTACCTCATAGGGACCTAATGCTTACTCTGGGCCAAGGTGTTGTCATTTCTTATTATAATCACATGTTTAATGGTCTGTCTTCACTGCCAGACTATAAACTCTAGGAGGAAGACACCCCTGCTATTGTTGTTTACTGAGGTATCCTTGTGTCTAATTAGTGCTTGATGCATAGTTGGACCTGAATGAATATTTATTGAATGAGCTCTTTGCATTTCCCAAAGTCCTCCCCCAACTTTTGGATTTTTCTAAAATATACACTTACGGGGAACCTGGATGGCTCAGTCGGTTAAGTGTCTGCCTTTGGCTCAGGTCAGATCTTGGGGTCCTAAGATCTCCCAGCTTCCAGCTCCCTGCTCAGTGGGGAATCTGCTTCTTCCTCTCCCTCTGTCCCTTCCCCGCACTGTGCATGCCCTTTCTCTCTCAAATAAATGGATAAAATCTTTTAAAAAATCTGAAAAAATTATACACATGTAACATGAAGACAGGTTTATTAGAAAAGAAATTCAAACAAAACAGAATATTTGAATGCAAATATAGGCTTTCTTTCATCCTACCCCTAACCTTCTCTCTCCAGTTTTACTCTCATCACTGGGATGTTAATAGTTTAATGTCTATCTTTCCATTTCTGTATATCACACACATTCATGCACACATACATAATATAGTCCCTACTCCCAAACCTACATGGAGAGTTTAAGTAAGCAGAAATGCAACATGATAGGTGGCATTCTACTCCTTATGTCTTGAAATACATTTATTTTCTTTTTTTTTTAAGATTTTATTTATTTATTTGACAGAGAGAGAGAGAGAGACAGAGAGAGAGAGTTTGAGCAGGGGAGGGGCAGAGGGAGAAGCAGGCTTCCCGCTGAGCAGGGAGCCCTATGCGGGGCTCCATCCCAGGACCCTGGGATCATGACCTGAGCTGAAGGCAGATGCTTAACCAACTGAGCCACCCAGGTGTCCCTTGAAATACATTGAAATTTTTCCATTCCCCATGTAGATTTCCCCCTACCACCTCATTCTTTTAATAGCTATTTGTATTCCATAGTAAGGTTATATCATAGTTGATTTCTTAATTCCCCATGGATAGACTTTGTATGTTCTTCTTATGCTCACAAATGCCAGTATAGCTGTAGGACAGGTTTCTAGAAGTGGAATTGCTGGATCATAGAATGTATGTGTCTTAAATTTTTTTCAGTTCTCAGCTATTTCTTCACATAGTTCTTAGCGGGAGGATTACAAGTTCTCAAAATGTTTGATTTGTCAACCTGGCCCTTGGCAAAACTGTGAGAAGGGGGAACTATATCTTCACATCACTTTCGACCTCCTTAGAAATACACTCCATTTTCTTTCCATCTCTTCCATCCACCCAGAGGCACCCTCCCCCACCCCATGTGACTGATAAATCCAGCAATTTCTAGTAGTGGAAGAACATTCCTTCCCTATGTGTCCACCACCTTCCACATGATATTTCCTGTTTCAGTTAATGGGGCCTTTATCTAGCCAACAAAATAGACCTCACGACCTAGAAACTGAGATTTCTCTAGACTCCTCCCTTTCCTTATCTACCCTCAGGCAAGTACCAAATCCTTTTATACTCTCTCCAGACTCTTCTGGAATCTGGCCTCACTGCTATCACCATCACCGCCTGCCAGAGCTCCATCTACAACCATGGTCTTGGAGGAACGGGTTGTAGCCGGAATAATTTCCTAAAATTCTCATCTGTTTTCATCCGTCTGTGCTTACAACCATTGAGAAGTTTCTTCAGGAAAAACCCGAGCTCCTTAACACTCCAAGGACCTGTCTCTGGCTCTAACCCACCGTTTAGCCCCACCCCCAGGGAAGGTCTCTCATACCCATTGGCACCATTGGTACCTCTGCTGGTATATGCCTGTGCTGTTGTTTCCTGAGGGGCACCGCCACCCCTCTGCACATGTTTTCTGCTCCCACTGACTGGAATGTCCTTCCCGCTGACCCACTTTTGCCTGCCTCACTCCTACCCATCCTCCTTGGCCCCCGCAGTTTGGCTTAGGTGCCAGTCCCAGGTTCCTACCTCATGCTGATCATCCTCTCATGCTGGCCTCGTCTCACTTTTGGTGTAATTGCCTATTCACCTGCTGATTCCCCCTAGAATGTAAGCCCTCTGAGAGAGGGAATTGTCTTGTATGTTGCTGAACACCCTAAGCTTAGCACAGCTCTTGTCAAAATACAAGTTTGTGGATCTGAGTGAAGTGAAGGAGTGAGTGAATGAGATGTTTTCTGGCAGCCTGTGTATTTAAACTCAGACCTGATAATAATCATAACAATTTCCACCTGGAAAATTTATTTTGTGCCAGGCTTAGAAATTGGTGAGCTTTAGGTCATTTAATCCTTACCATCCCTCTATGAAGTCGGTATTGTTTGATGGGAATGGGGAGATGCAGAGAAGTCAGGCAAGCCGCCTCAGTCACAAAGCCAGTGAGAGGCAGAAAGTTAGGACCACAAACTCGTTGATCCCAGAGCTTGTGCCCCAGACTAACTCAGTTCGCTCCTGACTCAGCCCCTGCTATTTCCAGCTGTCCCTGACTTGACTAGAGGCTTGGCTCACTACAGTGGCTCAGCATTCTGTCTGGAGGGGATTTCTGTGTCCTGCAAACTGTGCAAAGGAGGTACTTATCCCTTCTCTTTCAGAGTAGACCGGTCAGGATGGGATCATGGAAGTACTTTTGCTCAGTGTAAATATATAGAACATCTAGTTTTTAAAATATTTTTAAAGCTTTTATTTTGAAATAACAACTTACAAAAGAGATGTAAGAAGCTGTATGAAGAATCCCTGTAGGGATGCCTGGCTGGCTCAGTTGGTAGAGCATATGACTGTTCATCTCAGGGTTGTAAATTTGACCCCCCACGTTGGGTGTAGAGATTACTTAAAAATAAAATCTTAAAAAAACAAGAAAAAAAAAAAAAAAAGAAAAAGAATCCCTGTATATCCTTCGCCCAGATTGACTACTTGTTAATATTTTGTCAAATTTGTTTTATCTTTCTCTTTAAAAAATGTATTTTTTCCGAACCATTCAAGAACAAATTCCAGCCATTATGCCTCTTTATGCCTAAATATTTTAGCGTGTATCTCCTATGAAAAAAGACATTTTCTCACATACCCACTGTAGTTATAAATTCAGGAAATTTAACATATGTTAGACACTATTATTGATATTCAGATTTCAAAAATTATCTCAGTAATGTCTTTTACAGAATTTGCCCCCAGTGCAGGATCCAGTCTAGTGCATTTACTTGTTCTGTGGTCTTGTTTTTTAAAAGTCCCCAGAATTTTCCCTAAGCCCTTGAGCATGGCCCCTTGAGTCAAGTTCAGGGGATGCCAACGTGCTTGTTGTAACCTGGGGCATTGGACCATGCGCTCTAGACTGGCACTCCAGGCCTTGCCCTGCTCTTGACTTTGAAAAGTCCCTAGGGTCTCAGTGTCTTCACCTGCCAGTGGGAAGAGGGAGAGCTAGACTAGTGGGTCCCAAGTCCTCTCCAGCCCTTAAGGCACCAAAATAAATAAATAAACAACAAAAAAAAAAATCATTTTTCATAAGCTGTTTTTCTTCACAAAAATTTAGGTAGGAACAAAACTGCCTCCTTCAGAACCTGTCAGTTTTGAAAGCCTGCTAAATGATTTTATTTTCCGGATGTCTTACTTCTACGATGTTGTCTTTTCTTTGCCATTATCTTCTGCAAATGCTTGGTTGACAGTCTTTTTCATCTTAGGAGTATTTTGAACATAATATGACTGTTTATTTAATGTCTTGTGCACTTCAGAAGATAATGACCAGAAGAAGGGACTGTTTACCTATTTTTTTCAAGCATTATAGCTTACTCAGCTCCAGACTTTCCAGAGAGCCTACATTAATTTGTCTTTATTTTGTCAGCTTGGAGTTAGATTAGCACTTGTGAGCTTTTATTCTTTGTCTTCTGAAATCTGATGTGAATATGTCACCCCCATTCCTTGGCATTTACATTTTACTTCCCTTGCTTTCACCACCCAGACACAAATACTTTGCTGGGAAATCCATAAAGTGGTTGCAGAATTGTGAAGTAGGGAGAATGACAGTTCAGCTGCGAGATTTCAAAATAAGTTTCATTTTCCCTTCCCCGCTACCCTTAACTACTAGTTCAAAAAAGTTAGTAGCAGATTTTAAAGTGGCGGGTATTTGTTTTTTCAGAAGGCATTTTCCCTATGGCAGTTGTGTATAGATTTAAACACAGGCATCGTCAGTGAGCTTTGGCTTCAGAGTGTCTAAGCTTGAAGCCGTGCATATAGTAGGCCCACAATAAGTATTTGCTGAAATCAGGAGCTGCATTGATCTTAATAGTTGCCTCAAAGGGGCCACCCCATTTGGTATTGCCAGAAATAGAGCTCATTCCTTTGATGATTTCACATGAAGGAGGCAGTTAGACATGAAAGAAAGATTGGGAATGGACATAACAAGGTGGCATTTTAGGCATCCCCAAAAGGCTGAGAACCTTCTGATGTGGGAGAAAGCCAGCAAGTTCTAGAGCCAGCGACATAGCCCAGACTGCTGGAGTGTCTTGAAGAGAGTCTTACTTTGTGAGTCAGAGGAAGGAATGGATAGCGGGGAGGGGATACCACAGCACAGAGGTTCCTTCTATAAGGTGGGGGTTCCAGGCAAATTTAAAAACTGCGTGGTGTTAATTCTGCAAAAAAAAAAAAAATTTGATTTGTGGGCAAATATTTTCTTTTTCTAAAGATTTTATTTATTTATTTGACAGAGAGAGACACAGCGAGAGAGGGAACACAAGCAGGGGGAGTGGGAGAGAGAGAAACAGGCTTCCTGCTGAGCAGGGAGCCCGATGTAGGGCTCAAATCCAGGACCCTCGGATCATGACCTGAGCTGAAGGCAGACGCTTAACGACTGAGCCACCCAGGCGCCCCAAATATTTTCTATATACATCTGTGAGCATTCCTCTTTCGCCACATTTTCTACATTGAATACTCTGCAAACTAAGCAATAAAAACTTAAAAAAATAATCTCGATAGGCTTGGAATGATGGGTTAAAAACAAAATATTTTGGGTCTGGGTGGAGGAGATGTAGTTAAACAGTAACAAATGTGAAAAAGAGGGCTCTTTCGGTTGACCAAAATCTTCATGTGAGTAAGCAGCGCATTCAAGCTATTGCCCCAAATGTTGATGTCATCCAGGCTATTGACAACATGGCATTGCAGACATGTGGCCTAGTGTCTTGAGGGAATAGTCATAAATGAACCCACAAATTTATCAGCAAAGATGTTTATTAGCATTTTATTTCTGAGTGAAAAATGGAAGTAAATTAAATGTCCAACAATAGGAGCTCAGAAGTAAATCATGATGCAGTATGCAGCTATGAAAATTTATTTGAAGAATAATTAGTAATATGGTAAATATTTTTATACTAATAAATTACACTGAAGAACATAAAAGCAGGAAGCTTTTGCCTAGAAAACTCTTCTCAAAATGGCAGAAACAAAGGAGAATTAACAGATGTAGTGTTCTGAGCAAGGACGAATTTCTTCATCTGTTCAGGCTGCCATAACAAAATAGCACAGACTGTGGCTACAAACAACAGAAACTTCTTTCTCACAGTTCCGGAGGCTGGAAGTCCAGGATCAAGGTGCCATCACAGTCAGGTGCGGCCTTCTTCCAGGTCACAAACTTCTCTTTGCATCCTCACATGGTAGAAGGGGCTAGGAAAATTCCTGGAGCCTCTTCTACAAGACACTAATCCCGCTCCAAGGGCTCCACCCTCATGATGTAAGCACCCCACCTACTAATATCAGCATCTTTGGGGTTAGGATTTCAATATAAGAGTTTTGGAGGGGGGACACAAATATTCAAACCATAGCAGAGAGGTTTATCTCAAAGGGCTCATGAGGACTTCAATGGATACTATGGATGGAAATTACCATCCAAAATAAGGGTGAGCTTTTAAAAATTTACTTTGTTTTAATCTGTAGTTACAAGATTGTAACTGCAATAAAAAAATTGTTTAACAAAGGGGAAAAAATGAATCCCAGTTAGATTACCTTTAATTGCCTCAGCTGTTAAACTATCTTGTTCTCTGCTGGTACTGGTCAGTTTGCATACATCCTTTTAGAGTTGCAGCCATAGTATAGTTCAGAAGTGGTTGGCAGTCATGCGCACCTGTGCTCTCCTGCACCATGGCTGATCCTGCTCACTCATGGCCACCTGGAAGGAGCTGGAGTCTTTTCATCATACTTCTCTGAGAAGCCACAACCAATCATAACCAAACTAGCTAACATTGTTCCAGGCATTGTCCCACAAATTTTATATATATTAACTCATTAAAGTTTGTCTTAACAACTTTGTAAATGTGATAGTATTATTGTCCCCATTTTACAGATGGGTGAACTGAGGCCTAAAGAGGTTAAGTCATTTTGCCCAGTTGATAGCACTTGGTATTGGAGTTGTAACTCTTCAGTCATCTTACTATAGATATTATTAAGCATTATTTTTAAAATTAATAAGACATCATTAACAATTTCTATTTTGCTCCATAATTTTCAAAATCATTATGTGCAATGATTATGTAAGAAATGAAAATCTTTATTTTAATTAAGCCTGACTAAAACTGGAATGAGGACAGAAGTTTTGTTATAGTTATTTAAGCAAAAGCTGGACAATCACTTCTTAGATGGGTGGGGTTGTATCTGGGATATGGAGATAAATGAAATTTTAGTTTAGATTCTTTATTTTTTATTTTTTACATTATTTCTAAGTAATCTCTACACCTAACGTGGCACTTGAACTCACAACCCCGAGATCAAGTCCCAGGCTCCACCGACTGGGCCAGCCAGGAATCCCAACTTAGATTCTTTCTAACTTTGTAATTTTATAATTCTATAATTCTATAAGCAGGTGTTACCTATCTGATCAATTTCTTATACCTTAAAACGGTCTTCCAGGAACAAGCAAAACACAAAACCAGAAATACCTTTTTTTATGTTAGGTGCATTTGTGAGTAAATGGTTGAAATTCTTTTAATTGAGGATAATGATTTAAAAATACGGCTTAATTCTTAATGTAAGGAATTTTGACACATACTTATATAAAGAAGTAAATGACAGATGATTCTTTTCCAAGAGGAGGCTTTGAAGTGGACAGAGTAGGAAAACACTTTAAGGCATTTCTCTCCTAATGGGGTGGGATGGAGTGAGAGGAAGAAGCCTTCACAGAAAGGTGTAGAGGAAGAGAAAGGGGAAGTCTATGCCTCGCAAGAAAAACATCACTATTTAACAATTTTGCCCAGAACTTGCCCTGTTAGGTTAATGTACTCATACCTCTTTCACCTGATTCTGATCAAATTGGTCTGGAGAGTGTCCCAGGCATCAAATTTTTAAAAATTTCCCAGATGGTTCTAATGTACAGCGAAGTTTGAAAACCATGGTTTTCAACCCAGACATGTATTTTTTTGTTTGTTTAATTTTTGGTCTGTAGTTTTTCCTGCTGAGATATTTTAGTATGCAATTGTCTTTATTCTCCATGAAGACAATTCTAAAAATGTCTCAAAAGTCATTTTTATATTGCTAGATGGAGTGTTCTATAAATTTCAATAGGTCTAGTTTGTTGGTAGTATTGTTCTAGTCTTCTGTTTCTTTTCTGATTTCTTTCTTTCTTTTTTTCTTTTTTGGAGGGGGGAGGGGCAGGGGGAGAGGGAGAGAGAGAATCTCAAGCAGGCTCCATGCCCAGTGAGGAAATCACCAATATCAGGAATAAAAGATGTGACATAAAGATCTGAAATACAGACATTAAAAGGATAATAGGATAATAAAGGAATGTTATGGACAATTTAATGTCAATAAACTCAACACGTTAGATGAAATAGACAAATTCCTTAAAAGAGAATGCTTACCAAAACAAGAAGAAATAGAAAATATGAATAGTTTACCTATTAAAGAAATAGCATTTGTAATTAAAAATCTTTCTCTTGAAACAAAACTCCCCCCAAAGTCACTTTGGGTTAAAGCCATTCAAATAAAATTTTGCTTTTAATTCATCCCTCCAGGGGCGCCTGGGTGGCTCACTGGGTTAAGCGTCTGCCTTCGGCTCAGGTCACGATCTCAGGGTCCCGGGATGGAGCCCTGCATCGGGCTCCCTGCTTAGCAGGGACCCTGCTTCTTCCTCTCCCTCTGCCTGCAACCCCCCCTGATTATGCTCTCTCTCTCTGTCAAATAAATAAATAAAATCTTAAAAAAAATTCATCCCTCCAAATTCTAGCAACCGGCTTCCTTAATTTGAGATTTGGTTGTGTGTTTTTATTAAATTGGTGATATCCCTCAGTTCTATTTCAAGAGGCTGTCTATTTACATGATCATTTGCTTTACTTCTGCATGTATTTTAACTTGGGCCCAGTTTCAAAAAGTTGAAATAGGACACATATCAGAAAACTGCACATGTCATGAGAGCAGAGCTCAGTGAGTTCTCATACAAGTGTATACTCTCATAAATAGCATCTAGAGCAAAAATAGAATATTACCAGCACCTCAGAAGCCTACCTTATGTTCTGTCAGTCACCAAACCCTTTCCAAACCTCCGCAAAGTGGTAACTAAACTTGCTTCCCAAACTATAGATTATTTTCACCTATTTTTGAGCCTTATATAAATGGAATTTCATAGTGTGCACGTTTGTGTTTAGCTGTATCCTCTCAAAATTATGTTAATGACATTCATCTATTATCACTGCTATAGAGTATTTTATTGCATGAATATATGACAATTTATTTGTCCTTTCTATCGTTTCGGCCCAACTTTTATAGCTATTTGGATGTGCTTTAGAATATTTAGTATATTTTCCCTATGTCCATTAATTCAGCATTTTTAAGTGAAAAACCATTGTTTGGGCATCGACCCACCTGATGGCATGCACATAGAGCATGGCAGCATCTTCCTAAGTGGAAATGTAGGTTTTTTGAGCATTGGTGGGTCCCATTCTCCTCCCCTGCAGGTTGTTATAAGCAGGTTTTTGTTGAATAGGCATATGGATACCATGCAGCTTAGTACTACTTGCCTGACATTTCTTTCATGATGGCATAAAAAGATTTTTCTATTTTAAATATCATAACATTGATATATTTGAGAAAAGGAAGCCTTTAAATCATAACATCTCAGTCAGATAGTTCTTTAGAGAATATAAATTGGTATGTTCTTTCTTGGAGATAATTGAATAGCTTAGCGATCATTACCAAAAATCCTTAAAAAATGGCATGTCCTTCTAAGACACAGTGGTAGTCTAGTTTCAAATCTGTGCTTTTCTACTTACTGACTGTGTGACCTTGATCAAATTACTCACTTCTCTCCACTGCATTTCCTCATTTGTACTTACTTCATTGGGTTTTTATGATGATTAATTTAAATTAATAAAGCTATTATTATACAAAGAAGATATGCAGTCAACGATGTATGTTTAAATATGTTTGTTTCTTAGGTATTTGTAATAATGGGAATTTGAAGCCACTTTGAATGTCTAATCCTGGAAAATTGAGAAAAATAAACTAGGAGTATACTATGTATATATTAACATGTTACATAACCATTTAAAACAATGTTTCTAAATAACTTAAAAAGTTGTGGGTGATTATGAACTTATGGTGCAAAGTGGAAAAAGCAGGCTATAAAATTGCATCCCAATTGTAAAAAGGTATATATCCATAGTAAAAAAGATTTGGGGGGCGCCTGGCTAGGCTCAGTTGGTGGAGTATGCAACTGTTGATCTTGGGGTTGTGAGTTCGTGAGCCCCATGTTGGGGGGTAGAGATTACTTAAAAATAAATTTTCAAAAAAAAAAAGATTTGGGTTCTTTTGGTGGTTGAATTCTTAAAAATAAATTTTCAAAAAAAAAAGATTTGGGTTCTTTTGGTGGTTGAATTCTTTTATTTATATATCCATTTGTTCACTTTTTCCAGCTTCATTGAGGTGTACTCAACAAATAAAAATTGTGTATATTTAAAGTGTACAACCTGATGTTTTGACAGGTGGTGGGATTCTGCTGTAAACTTAATTTTCTTCATTATTATTAGTAGTAGTAGTAGTATTTTGTGTTTATTTAAAGTTAGCAGAATTAACCTTTCTGAGCATCACCATAAATAAAATGACGCAGAAAATAAAACAAAACAAAAATAAAAGCATTAGTAAATATTATTGAAGGGAAAAGTAGGGCCCTTAGTCATCAGACAGCCTGACCTTTGCTGAGGCTGGGAAGCCTAGACCTTCTCACCACGGTGGCCTCTTGGGCTGTTTCTCTCTGTATGCATTACGTTGATGAGTGCACTTCAGCAAACGGCCGTCAAGTCCTGGACTTCCTATTAATGTTTTATTTTTATTTATTTTAGATTTTATTTATTTTTTCATGAGAGAGAGGCGGAGGCAGGGGGAGAAGCAGGATCCCCTCTGAGCAGGGAGCCAGATGCGGGGCTCGATCCCAGGACCCTGAGATCATGACATGAGCCGAAGGCAGACACTTAACCAACTGAGCCACCCAGGCGCCCCAAGTCCTGGACCTCTTAAAAATAATTCTGACTTCCTTCTTTCTAAAACAAGAAGGTAGTGACTGCACTGGGAACGAGTGTCACTCCAGTTGGCTCTGGATCCTAAACTGTTGAAGCCTGTTTGCCTGGTAATCTTGTCTGTGTCAGCTGGTAGGGTAATCAAAGGCAGCTGATTCCTTCATTGGTGAAGGCTCAAAACCAGCCTCTTTCATTAGTTCCCATCAGGGTCTTGAGAGGGGGTTGGGTCCAGCCAGGTTTTCCATCCTTTTGAATTCAAAAGGTATACTGATTTCCTGATATTGTTATGAGGCTTAGGACCAATGAGTTGTCTACAGAATCCGCTGCATATTAAAAACAAATTGAAATGTTTCTACAGTTGATAATAGGTAATCCGTTTAAGGCAGGTAAATGAAACCACCTTGGTGTCATTGAGATACAGTTCGGTTTTTTTCTTTGAGGAGGCATAAAAGTGCTCCATGTGTGCTATTTCATTTCTATTAGATTGTTGACTGAAGATACTTGAATGCACGGAATTTGTGAATTTGTGAATACCTGGTATACCTATCATGCAGAGCTGACTTCTCAATGGATCTGTTTTCTAATGTAGTCTAGACTGTTCCTGGCAAATGCAGTTAAATCTAATGTCCAAATTAAGTTATTTATATGGGTAGTAGGGTTTTGAAGAGTTTAATTTGCCTTTAGAAAAGATTTCCCTTCCTCTTCCTCCTACCTCCCCAGTGTTTGGTTTTTCTAACACAGAGGCCATGAGAACCTAACGCCAAAGCAACCAGTTGGAAAGGGAAACATCCACATAATTACTGGTTGTTTTGTCTATACAGTGTGAGACAAGAAGTTGGCATGATTTTATTTTTCACCTAGTTGACAGTTTTGTTTTGTTTTGTCTTGTTTTGTTAGATTTCTTTGGACTGAAATGATTTGTTGATTCGTATTGTGTAAATAAATCCCAATTCCACAATACCTCTGACTTTTTTTTTTAAGCAACTGAGGAGAGAAAAGAATAAATAATTGAAAGCTGGGAGACTTTGTGATTTTGGTCCAGCTTTGTCACCAACCAGTTACGTGACCTTGGGCAGGTCATTTCACGTCCCGAGGCCTCCATTTCCTAAAATGAGGAGGCTGGCAAGACAAGTTCTTAGTTGCCTCGTAATTTCATGCCTTGAGTCTTTGAGCTAGAGGATGCTGAATAGAACTCCAGGGTGATTCTCAGATCATTTGGGGGCTAACAGTTTTGGTTGGCTCGGGGAGAGGATCATAGTTTTTAGCTGGGTTTTTAATTTTTTTTAGAAAGACTGAATTTATTTGAGATAGAGAGGACACAGAGGGAGAGTGAGAGGGAGCAGCAGACTCCAGTGAGCAGGGAGCCTGATGTCTGCTCAATCACAGGACCCTGAGATCATGACCTGAGTGGAAGGCAGACGCTTAACCCACTGAGCCACCCAGGTGCCATTTAGCTGTTTTTTAGAATCAGTTCACAATTTTTAGCTGGATTTTTAAATTTAAGAACATTTTCCCCCCCAATTTCTGATTACAAATTGATACATGTTGCTTGAAGGAAACTTAGCAGATACACATTAGTGGAAAGAAGAAAATTTAAAACACTTGTAATCCTATACTGAGATATAACTAATGTCACCGCGGTGTACATGTTTCCAGCCTTAACGAAGATCATCTAAATGTCGTCAGTTCTGGTATAACATTTGTTTTGAAAATG
The DNA here is from genome assembly GCF_002201575.2 of Neomonachus schauinslandi. Classification (NCBI taxonomy): domain Eukaryota; kingdom Metazoa; phylum Chordata; class Mammalia; order Carnivora; family Phocidae; genus Neomonachus; species Neomonachus schauinslandi. The sequence continues at coordinate 82,818,822 of NC_058403.1, read as the reverse complement.
TATATTTGTTCCAACACAATTACTCAAGGGAGCAACTTGAGTAAGTCTGCATACGCACAGTTTCTTCCAGGAGAAACACCAGGTGAACGCACACACACGCACGCACGCACGCACGCATGCACCCGGCCGTGTACGCATGCGCACACCCCGGCACAAGGACAGGAGCCGCGGCAACCAAGGTCTGGCGGTACAGCTCACTGTCCCAATTCAGATCACCCTCCTTCCACAACTTCATGATGACTGCAACCCGAAACCCTTCCCTCCCGACACCCTGGTGCCCTTGGCGCCCTTAGCACCCCGGCCAGGCCAGTGCCCTCCCTGTCTTTAATTTTTCCTTCTTTCCTCTCAGCCTATTTCGTATTGTTCCTCTCTGTTCTCTGCTCATTTTCTCTTTATTTCACCTTTCTCTATTTTCTACCTGTTGTTTTGTGCCTCTCCCACACAGGGTGATGGGCCTGGGAACCCGCTGGAAACCTGGCAGGCAGGGAGATGCCTACTTCCACAGCAAACGGCAGGTGTCTTTCGAGGTAGAGTGCCATAGTTATAAAACGCACATTGAACTTGTGTCAAACTGTGCTGTTTTTTTTTTAATGAAGTTCTTTTTTTTTTTTTTTTACTGTGTCACTGACAAAGTTTTTGAGTGTCCTGCCCCAAACCCATTTTCCCTTAATCTTGTAGCTTTCCTCCCCCGATTTTGCAGAGTGCAGTGATAACTAAGACTTAGCAAATAGTTTATAACTAAAAAAATAATTAGATAATAGAAGAACAAAATAATTTATTTAAATCATCATTTAGCCAATTGTTTAAATAATAAATGATTAGTTTTATTAAATTTCAACCCTTGGGTAAATGTCCTATTAATATTCTGTGTGATGAGAGAGAGTACTCATAATGCACTTCTGCTGCATACTAAGGTAGCAATGAACATCTGGACGAAAAGCCCTTGAGGGATCTTTGGAGTTTCTAGTTCAGTTTCTCCGTTTAAATTTCTAATCTGGCAAAGATTAATAGATACCACCCACATAAACAACTGCTCTGTGGTGTACTTGATAATTTTTAAGGGTGTAAAGGGATCCTGGGATTGAAACATTTGAGAACACCTGCTAAATCCAGTTTCCTATAGCTTTTCATCCCTGTAGCGAAAGTATAAAATTTCTTTAGTATTGGCTTTCAGAAATGCAACTTCTGAGTCTAAGAATGTGAATATTTTTTTAAAGCTCTCTCTATATAGTGCCAAACTGCCCTCCAGAAAGGTAATGCCAGTTTACATTGTTATCCTCAGTGTTCAAGTATGCTCTTTTAGTTTCAGCTGACTTGCGTGAACATCCCAGGTCCCTAACACCATCTAGGGTGCAAAGGGGGGATCCTGCTTAAATTGTCCCAACATTTGGGGGGGCCTGGGTGGCTCAGTCGGTTAAGCGTCTGCCTTCGGCTCAGGTCATGATCTCAGTGTCCTGGGATTGAGTCCCACATCAGGCTCCCTGCTCAGCAGCGGGGAGCCTACTTCTCAGTTTTTCCTCTGCCCCTCCCCTCCGCTCGTGCTCTCTCTCTGTCAAATAAATAAATAAAATCTTAAAAAAAAAAATTGTCCCAACTTTTAAGAAATATTTGGAGCTTTTTAAAGTTTAAAATGACTTCGAAAGGTACTCACTGATATATTAAATTGTTGGCCAGAGATGAAAACTCTTTTTTGACCTCTTCTGAGAGGACAACACTAAAAAGGGGATTTTACCAACATCTACATGACACAACGGTTCCAGGCTTGGTGAAAAACAAAGGGACATACCTTTAAATACTGTTGTGGCCAAAGACATGGAGTTGTGAGTTGAAAGTTTTCCTTTTGTAAAATTACAGCTTGGAGGAAATATAATGGTGAAAACACTTCTTAGGGAACGGGTTAGCCTCTGAGAATAACAACATATGGACATGGCTCTCCTGGCCCTCCTTGTCTTCCTTCAGGCCTTCCCTTTACTCAGTCTCTTCCCTTCGCACCTAATTAGACCACTTGAGTCCTTATTTGAACAAGCCTTGGTCCCTCCAAGAACTGAGAGGAGTCTGACGGAGCTGAAAGGAAGTGGCAGAAACAAAGTTGGTCTTCCGCTTCTCTTGTGTTTCCTTTCTTTACTTTAATTAACTCAGGTTTGGGTTTGAATTCTTTTCTAATTTCTCTCAGATGCTTTCTGGTTGCTCTTATCGTAGAACATGATATATTAAATCAACTTTTGTAATTATGTGGAACAGAATATATTTCTTAAATCACCTCCCTCTGAGAATCTCCAGAAATTCTGCATGCACAACTTCATCGACCCTCTTGGTGTGTCTGGGCTTACTTAACTTTTAGGTATCCAAAACAAAGGCATCGATTTCTCTGTCAGGAAAACAGACTAAAAACTAATGGTTTCACTACAAATTGGTGCATCCTCTGATGGAATACTACGAAGTTATAAACAAGAATGAAGCAACTCTCTGTGTACCGATTTAGAAAAGCATTCTAAGGTACATTTGTTGGATGAAAGAAGGCAAAGTTCAAAATAGTAAGCCTAGGATGTTATTTTTTGTGTAAAAAGTGAGCAAATATGAAGATGTGCTTGCACTTGCTTGCTTTTGCATAAATTCCAGAAGAATGTATGAGAAACTAAATACAGTGGTAATGTCTGGGCAGGAGGAAGGGAACTAGGTAGATGGAAGACAAGGATAGAAGTGAGATCTCCCCCCTTGTATCTTGTTTGTTTTGAATGTGTGAACATATAACCTTCTTAAAAATTAACAATAACAATAATATTTAAAAAGAATGACACTTGCATTGGGAAAACAGAACCATGACATATTAACAGTATGCAAGAGAGCCTGGTCCCTGTTAGTAAGGAGGACTTTCTCATAGGCTTATATTTTATTCATGATTTTTTCTACCATTAACGTGTGTGACAGGCTTGACCTTGGGTTTTGGAGCTCTTCTTGGTTGGAGGGCATCCTTGGAGTAGAGGAAGTGGGTCTTATCCTTCTCCCAGGCAGCGACTAGAGCCACCTCTGCCTTCCTTCCATTCTTCAGCTGTCTGGGTCATGCTGGAACTGGCACCACCCTCCTCGGGCTGGCAGGGGGTGGAGGCAGCCATGGGTTCTGGCCCTGTCCCCGAGGTGAGCTGTTTCTGATTGCAGGTATCACAGAGAAAGCTTTGAAGAGCTGGCAAAACCAACCCCTTGCTTTCTTTGCAGGATGATGAAGATGCTAGTGCTCGGGCAGTTAAAAGCAAACTCGGAAGGTTTGTATTCGAAGAATATGCTCCGAGGACAATGCCATTAATGATCCTCAGCCAGGTCTAAGTTTGTTAATATTCCAAATACCTTAGAATAGTTCAGCAGCACATGTCTAATTTGAAGTAATTTATTCTGTTAATATTTTGGTTTTCTGCTGCCAGGAACTCTGGGCATATGGCATTCCCCTAAGACATGAAGAAGGAAACCATTATGGGTGATAATAAGGAACACACATTCATTGGTATGTTTAATATCTTGGCTTGAAGATGAAATTCTAAGCCATGAATCCCAGTGGCTTCCCAGCTGTGTACAGGTTAAAGTACATTTCCCCGTGGCTGCTCTATTTATTCTAATAATGTGATGTCTCTGGGAGCCATTCTGCACCTTGGCTTTATGACAGTGATAAGGATCCCCTGGGAGCTGGCTAAAAATACAGATTCCTGGACTCCACCTAAGCCCTGGAAATCTGTTTTGTAACAACTGCTTCAGATAATTCTTATCTGCCAAGCTTGGGAAACATTGCATTTTAGAATCTTGAGAGGAAAGTGATGTTATAGTGAATCTTCCTGTCTTTGGGCCGACCTCTTCCACCCAGAATGACAAGTGTCTGTCCCCAGAAAGAAAGGAGCAAGCATTCTCCATACCTGGGATGTCACTGTGCATGAAATCTGTACCAGAACCTTCACGGTCCTCATTTGGCTTTACTAGTGACTCATAAATATTTGAGTTTTCTTTTTTTCTTAGGACAAAGGATGTTTAATACCTGCCGTCCCTTCAGAGAGGTTTCTATTTTAAATGCAGAGCTTGGAAATCCGGGGAGCCCTGTGTAACATTTGGGATTGAAATGGGTAGAGGCCTCTGGTAACAGCTGCATGATTCAGTTACCCTTAAAAGTCATAAATTGCCACACCCTATTTCCTCATCAGACACATAGGGGTCTGTAAAGGGGACAGACTAGTCACAAGTACAGTGCATTTATGTGGCATACCTAGTGAACACAATAAAATACCCCTCCTGTAAAAAACGTTTTCACCCGCTATTAAAATAAAAATCCCCAGTTGGAATGTTCTATTAAATGAGGTTTGGAAGTTCAAATTGGCCTCTTCTGTTTTAAAGCATGGGCTTCTCTAAGCAATAACTTTAAAAATCTCACCCACAAGTGAATTTGTGATCATGTCAGCAAATAGGTTTATTTTGACTTGACTTACCTGATCAGGAGAACCAGACAAGTTAATTAGAATTTTTTATTATTTTTTAAAATTTTTTAGAATTGACCAAACAGGTTGTTTGACAAATTTTTTTGATTTGTCAACATTGTGTCAAATGAATCAAAATGGCTAAAATTGGGATGCCTGGCTGGCTCAGTCGTTAAGTGTCTGCCTTCAGGTCAGGTCATGATCCCGGGGTCCTGGGATCGAGCCCCACATCGGGCTCCCTGCTCCACGGGAAGCCTGCTTCTCCCTCACCCACTCCCCCTGCTTATGTTCCTTCTCTCGCTGTGTCTCTCTCTGTCAAATAAATAAATAAAATCTTTAAAAAAAACAGCTAAAATTTATGCGACAAAAGGAAGCCTGAGTTTTAAACTAAAGATATATTTTTTAAGATTTTATTTATTTATTTGAGATAAAGAACAAGCAGTGGGGAGAGGCAGAGGGAGCGAGAGAGAGAGAGAAGCAGACTCCCTGCTGAGCAGAAATCCTGATGTGGAGCTCCATCCCCGACCCCAGAGATCATGACCTGAGCAGAAGGCAGACTGACCCCTAACCGACTGAGCCACTCAGGCACCCCTAAACTCAAGATATTTTCGGCACTCTTCATGGCATTGACACAGAATTTCCACCCATCTCATTCAAGGGCACTGTGTTGTTTCACTCAGAGTTGGTTTTTATAGGCTTTAATTTTTAATTCCTCAGACTTGATCTTCTCTTAAGTTGTACATTTCTTTTCATTAAAACAAAAACAAAACTTTTTTTTCTTCTAGCCCTAGGAGGAAGGAATGGAGGAGAGAAGAGAAGAAATTCAGCCTCTGAATCACCTGGATATAGGGGCCTGAGGCTTACATCTTTAAGAAAAAGAATGCAAAAACCTCTCCCTTCTGCAAATATTTTACAGTTGTATGACTGCATGTATGATCATGGGACTCTTGGAAGGAGTCCCTGCCAGGGAAGGACTCAAGCTGAAGCTTCATCAGCTTTCTTGTAAACAGTCTCTGCTGGCCTTCACCTTTTTGTCTTCTGAATTTTAACACTATCAATTAATTTTGTTCCCTACCCTCAAAAATTATACATTTCTGAATGAGTAAATGAATACAGGTATTCCCATGCCCAGGTAAAAGATATTTTGAGAAATGCAGAAACATATTCTCCCGTGAGTCTCCTGATGCTAATGGGCTCCAGGACAAGCCAGCTTTACCATTCCTCTTGTCTTTCCAGGATTTTGCAACTGGGTATGTTTCCACAGCATCCCTTATTTTTTTCTGGCAGGACAGAAAGGGCCCAGGGCAGGGGATCGGGAGGTTGGGGTTCTAGTCCCAATTTCACAACTACAGAAAGGGCTGGGGCAGAAGCAGCAGTGGGTGAGCTGCATAATTCCCCAGGAGAGGCTGAGGCCTGGAGACAGCAATGTGGCCGCTGACCCCAGGGGGTACAACTGGGTCCTCCTACAGCAAGAACTCCAAGTCCAGGGCTCTTTCTGCTGTACTCCCCCTTCTTTTATCTTCCTCTAGCTGTGCATTCTGGAGAAAATGATTTCTGACCCTTCTGATGTTTGGTTTCTTCCTCTGTACAAGAAAGGGCTAGAACCAGATAACCCATAAATTCCTTTCAGTTGAGTATTTTCTGATGCTCTAGCTGTTTTTCTTTTTTGGTCATCCTGATGGGCATGCAGCTCCTGGATGACCTGTTCTAGCCCTAGTGCCCAGCACAGGGTTTGCTGAATGCCTTTAGTGGAATAGAGATTTCACAATGTAAAGCTTCAAGGTGGGGCACTGAGCGGAATGGCTTTCACCTTGGCCCATGACTGATCTCTTCAACTTTGTTGATTTGATAAGCCAGAAGGGTCCTGAGAGGGCACCCACAGCTCTGTTTCATGACAGAGATGAAGAAACTAAGACCCAGAAACCCTCCCGAGGCTGCTTCACAAACATTACTGACAACACGTTGGAACACGGGTGCCCTGATTTTGCCCACTGCACTATTCCCAGCCTCTGGATTGCTTTGAGGCAGCCACTGCTGGTCCTCAAGTGCGTCCGTTTGGTTCCAATAGAACCACACTGGGAAACTCGGCTGTCTTGTCCACGGAACAGACCCAGGTAAAGATTCCTCTTGGGGTCCATGTTGAGGTTATTCTTATTCATCTGACATGGAGGTTCTATTGCTTCTATATTCAAATTAAAATGTGATTTAGTTTAAGAACACATTTCCTTATACTTTTCTGAGGTCTGTAACTCCTGGCCACCACCATAAACATAAGGGACATCAGTTATTTTAATTTTGCTTCTAGAATTTTCTCCTGCCACTAAAAGATCATGGGTAAGTACTCCCTCTGTGAATCCATCAAGTTACCTTCCTCCTTCTCTTCCTTACAAACTGGACTCTTCCCTTTGAAATCATCTTTGATGACCTGCACGTCCTCCCTTGGTCCTGACAGGTTCAGTTTTGGGCGGTGCTCTCAGGCGGCTCCTCCCTGTCCTAGATGATCTTATTTCGACCTCCCAGTCACCCTTTGAAGCAGACAATTTCTCCATTCGTCTGAATGTGGAACTATAGCTTTCCCACATTTCTACAGTTAGTTGATGGCAAGATCCAGATTCCAACCTAGGTTTTCTGAATCAATTTCCGATACTCTTTTTGCTACTGTCACAGCCACCTTCAGGAGAAAATGTGAGGAATGCCATTATGCCCTTGAGACAACATATGTGAGAACTTAGAGGAGGAAGGGATCCCTCTACTAGCGGAAGGTGGGAAAAGCTTAATGCAGAGACACTATTGGAGTCTGGGCTCGGAAGGCAGGGAAGGTGTTAGAGGCATAGATGAGGGGTAGGTCTTGTCTCAGGGGAGGATGGTCCATGTACAGGGGACGGGGTGTGGGCTAGTGTGGACAGTCATCATCAGCCACAGCTGTACCAGCTTGGTTTGGCAGCCACTGAGTTGTGCATGTCGATTCACTCATTTATCACCGTGAGGACAAATGGCCTTTGCCATCGGCTCTATGCTCATGCCTCCCTCTAGGAATGCCCAACTGCTCTAAACTC
>NC_058403.1:82733835-82811305 GCF_002201575.2 Neomonachus schauinslandi | reverse complement strand
ATGCAGTATCAGCAAGAGGGTATGTATGTAAGGGTCAAGAATTTAGATTTAAATTACGCTTCTGTTCCCCTATGTATGCATTTCTCTTTTTTCTCTCCTTTTGTAGACATAGACTTCGTAAAGTATGTATCATGAAAGGTAACAGGTATTACCTATGTAACTTGAAAGGTAAAATTCCACCATTTATTTAGCAGCTAGCCTTGGTCTCCATGTTAAGAACTCTTTAATGGGCAAGAACATTTTCTCCTCATTATCACCTCCTCAAGTTGAATAGAACTAGGAGGCCTAGACTTGGCCCTGGGGGTTTTTCAAGGTGATAATGAGGCAGCATTTTGTTCAACTTGTGCCTTATTTTAAGCTCTTGGTGTATTTGCTTCATTATCTCTACCAGATTTTAAGTTGTTTCAGCAAAGATTATGTCATTTCAAATTTGAATTCTTCACTGTGCCAAGCTTGTGTCTGGCACATAGTAGGTGCTCAGGAAGTCTGAGATTCAGTGTGGGGTTTCCAAAATTTTCCTGATGGTAGAATCGAAGAGATGTGAAGAGAATAAGGATTATTCTACCTTCTGGGCAGCAATAACTTCTAATTCATATAAGATTGATTTATATGTATTTGTAATGGAGATCATTTTTTCTAGGGCCTTTCTTTTTTTAAGGAATTTGTCTTTCTTTCTTTTTTTAAGATCTTATTTATTTATTTGAGAGAGAGAGAGATAGCAGGGGGAAGGGCAGAGGGAGAGGGAGAGAAGCTCAAGCAGACTCCCCGCTGAGAGCGGAGCCTGACTCGGGACTCCATCCCACAACCCTGAGATCATGATGTGAGCCGAAACCAAGAGTTAAACCCTAACTGACTGAGCCACCCTGGTGCCCCTCTAGGGCCAGGAATATTTCTGTTCATTCTACCTGGACACTGGGGGATCTAGGTGTTATCAGAAGGTTGCTTGGTGAATGTGGAGTCTGAGTAATAAGTAGCTGAGAATCCTGAGGGTTATTTCATCCAGGTTTTGGTGAAGCCTGAACAAGCACACTGCTTTAGGGATAGATATACCATCACCTACCACATTTACCCCCAAAGGTCTGCCATATTATCAGACTCTGGCACACCTTCCTGACAGCTTGGTGTCAGCAGCTTGAGATACAATCCGTTTGCACACTAAATTGAAGATAGAACTACATAGTTTTAAATTGTTCATTCTGAGGTTAGTCTTATGTTTCTGTCTGGGCTGCTGGACAGTGTCCAATTGTGTAGTGTGTATGAATGTTTATTTATTGAGTTTTTAATTTTAATTTCATTATAGTTAACATACAGTGTTATATTAGTTTCGGGTGTACAATATAGTGATTCAACAAGAGTGTGCATGACTTTGAGAAGAGAAGGTATGGTGAGCAGCCTTTTCACCACATCTCATTTAATTCTCCAGACTACACTGTAGATAGAGCTGGGATTTGAACCTTGCTGATTCCAAAGCCCATAATCCTTACCCTACATTATACTGCCTCCCCATGGACACTCAGTGTCTTCTATGACCTCACTCCCATCCATCAAAGCAGCCTCACCTCTCTATGCTCATGCCTCCCTCTAGGAATGCCCAACTGCTCTAAACTCCCTGTGTGTGCTGCCCTGTGTCTGATCCAAAGGCAGAAGGGTCTGGCTGTACTAGACCTCTTTGGCTGAGATTGGAGTACTCAGAACCAGGAAGATAACAATGTTACAGTAAGAGTGGGTAAAAGGGAGTATAAATTTATTATGGGCCGTGCACACTACATAATAGATCGTTAATACAGGTTGTTTCATTTAATCTTCCTGATTATCTCATGCAGTATCAGCAAGAGGGTATGTATGTAAGGGTCAAGAATTTAGACTCCAGAGCCAGTTTTCCCAGATTTGAATCCCAGCTTTACTGCTGCTGCTGCTGCTTCTTCTTTTTAAAGTTTTTATTTATTTATTTGAAGGCGAGAGAGCGAGAGCGAGAGAGAGCGAGCAAGAGCACAAGAGCAGGGGTAGGGAGAAGCGGACTCTCGGCTGAGCAGAGAGCCCAATGCGGGGCTCAATCCCAGGATGCTGGGATATGACCTGAGCCAAAAGCAGCCGCCCAACTGACTAAACCACCCAGGTGCCCCCCAGCTTTGCTTCTTACCAGTTGCATGACTGCAGACAGGTCACTTACCCTGTCTCTGCCTTATTTTGCTTCTGCAGAAAATGGGAATGATAATAATTAAATTTGCCTCATTAGATTGTAATGAGGATCAAATCAATAGTGTCTGGCTCATGGTAAACTCTTTCCAAGGGTTAGCTATTATTAGTGCCCCAATTTTAGAGATAAGCGATCTCGGCTTGAAGAGTCACTTATTCAAGGTCACACAATTAGCAAATGGTTGCACTGATTTTTAAACCCAGGTCTTCCTACTTCCAAAGATCATATTATTACTAAAACGTATCATAGTGTTCATTAGGGTAATTAAGACAATGCGATTTTCAGAATGGGGTCTATATCTTAGGTCTGTGCTCCTAAGAAAAAAATGAAATATTAGGGGGTTAAAAAGAATGGGTTTTGAGATGAATCATAAAAAATTGCTCTCAGTTTACCTACTTTTCATAGTCTAGCATCACCTCCTGGGGTCATGGAAATACAGTTTGATCATCTGGGACCAAATGGCTGTAAATATGCAAACCCTACATAAAGATTAGCCTTTGTTGTGAAATTGTGCCAATTTTACAGCAAGGAACCTGGGCATAAGGAAGTTTAGTACAGGCCCCTAACGGAATGGACTGTTCAAAAGTGAGATATGTGTGTGAGGTACACACACGGAGAAAGCATTTTTGGTGGGAGGTAGACAGCATGAATCAATCTAGAGCCAAGAGGCCAGCTTTGGAACTAGAAGCTGACTGCTTAAACTGCTTGTGCTAGAAGAGGGCAAAGAGACTGAGGGCTACTACAGAGAGTAGGGGGGGAGCAAAGGTGAGGGTGGCTGTCATAGTAAGGATAAGATAGGAACTTTCATGGCTGGAGGAAGTAAGATAGTAAATAGCCATGTCCTTTCTGGTGAAGAATATGACCCCGTATAGCAAATACTTCAAAAATGGGCCTATCTTTTTTACTTTTAACACTGTCTCCTAGGACATAATAAATGATGAACAAAGATTTGTATTTATCACAGTGTTATTAAAAATAGGAAAAATTGGGGGATGGTCTATTTTAAACTGATAAGATGAAATAGTACATAGCCATTAATAGTAATTTTAGGAATGTTTTTTTAACTCTATGGGAACAAGGATCTTTTGTAGCTCATTCAAATCTGTGTTTTCCTTGCTTAAGACAATGCCTGACACATAAAAAAACTCAATTAATATTTACTAAAGAAATAAATATAACGTTAAGTGCAGAAAAAAAATCACCCAAGGACACAAAACTGAATCTCTTGCTTTGAAAAGAATTCTGATCATTGAAAAGGAAGTATTAAAAATTCCTCCATATGCAGTGCATAGAAATGTCGAATCATTATGTTGTACACCCGAAACTAACATAATGTTGTATGTCAATTACACTTAAATTAAAAAAAAATGTCTCCACACTAAATGTGCCTCCACACTGACCTTGGATTAGATCCTGGAATAGAAAAAGGACATTCATTAGTCAAGCCATGAAGACATGGAAGACATATTGCTAAGTGAAAAGTCAATCTGAAGATTACATACTGTATGATTTCAACTAGATGAGATTTCAGGGAAGGCACAACTAGAGAGATAGTAAAAAGATCGCTGATTGGGGTGCCTGGGTGACTCAGTTGGCTAAGCGGCCAAACCCTTGATTTTGGCTCAGGTCATGATCTCAGGATCTCAGGGTCGTGGGAGTGAGTTCCGCATTGGGCTCCCTGCAGTCTGCTTGTCCCTCCCCTCTGCTACTCCCCAGTTCATGCTCACACTCTCTCTTTCTCTGTCTCTCAAATAGATAAATAAATAAATAAATAAATAAATAAATAAAATCTAAAAAAAAGAAAGATCATTGATTGTCAGGGGTTCTCGGGGAGAAGGAGAGGGATAAATCTTTAGGGCCCCGAAATTGCTCTGTATCATACTATTATGGGGGATACATGTCATTAGGTATCTGTCAAAACTCATAGAATTACACAACACAAAGAGTGAAACTTAATGCAAACTGTGAATTTTAGCTAATAATAATGTATCAGTATTGACTCATTATTTTAACAAATGTACCACACTCATGCAAGATGTCAACAATAGGGGAAACTGTGTGCTAGGGGTGCAGGGTAGGGATGGGACTGGTATGTGGGACTTAGGCTACCTGCTCGATTTTTCTGGAAACCCAAAACTGTACCCCAAGTTAGTTGATTATTTTTTTAATAAACAGAACATAAGTGGAAAAGCTGGTGAAATCTGAATAAAGTCTGGATTTTAGTTCATAGTAACGTACTGATGTTAATGTCTTAGTTTTGACAAATGCACCATAGTTATGCAAGATATTAACATCATGGGAATCTAGGTGAAGAGTATAATGAGAACTCTCTGTACTATCTTTGTCACTTTTTTGTGAATCTAAAATTAATCCAAAATGACAAGTTTATTTAAAAAGAATGCCTTCCAGTAAGTACCAGTCAGGCCTCCTGGCTAACAGCCCCCCATGCCCTGGTGCTGCCTTCAGGCAGGGGCACTGTGACGGACACTGTGGCTGTTCTGGTGGCCAGGAGAAGATGATAAAGGGACAATCAACTGCCCGCACTCCAGTTCTGGACTTGAGGTCACAGCCATTGCCCCCAAGTTCCTAAGAGATGAAGTTAAATGCGGTCCAAACCATGAAAGCAAGACCCAACAAAGGATGTATACAAATGTCATCATCTATTTTTGGAAATACATACAAGTGACCAAGGAATGGAACCTGCGGTTGTGCCCTTCTAACCTTAAGTCTCTTATGTCCCCTCAGAGAAACTTTCTTTCCTTCTGTCCTTCCACATTTACTGGGCGACTGCCTTGGACTCTGAGGAGTCTTCCAAGGAGCAAGACAGATGTGAGCCCTGCCCTCAAGCACACTAAAACTGGGCTTTCAATGGTTAGGGTAAGTGTTTGCCCCTAACCTGATGCCTGCTCTCATCTTGAATGACCTCAGCGCTGGTTTTACTATTTTTTTTTTTTTTAAAGTAACCTCTAATGCCCATCATGGGGCTGAAACTCATAACCCGGAGATCAAGAGTTGCACGCTCCACCAGCTGAGCCAGCCGGGCGCCCCTATTATTTGTGTGTGTGTGGTTTTTTTTTTTTTTTTTTAAGATTTTATTCATTTATTTGACACACAGAGAGAGAGAGAGTACAAGCAGGGGGAGCTGCAGGGAGAGGGAGAAGCAAGCCTCCTTTGGAGCAGGGAGCCCGATGCGGGGCTTGATCCCAGGACTCCGGGATCATGACCCGAGCCGAAGACAGACGTTTAATGCCTGAGCCACCCAGCCGCCGCTTATTTGTTGTTTTTTTAACCACGTTTTCCTGGGTCACAAGCAGAGTTGCCAGTACCACCCTGTGCTGTGCCACAAGATTTCAAAGACTGTCTTGTCTCTGCTTTGCAATATTTTATCGATGGCTGTCACCTCTGGAATTGGTGTCTTAAGGACTTCTTTAAAAACCCATCAACATGTCATTATCTTTCCTTTGAAAAGAACAGTAGCCATGTAGGAAGGCCAGAGGGGTGGGGAGGAGCGGTCATTTAGCTGTGGCCATATAAAGTGCTGAGTTTCACACTAGGACTCCTGAGCTTTGGTTCACACCAAACTGGCCCTGAGATTGGCTCATGGAAGTTCAAAGAGAAGAATTCTTTCTGGGGTCCCACACCCAGCTTTGGCTCTCAGGATCACATGCTGGACTCTTAACCACTATCTAGCATCGCTGCCTACATGTTTCATCTGTCTCATCTGAGGAGCAAGGGCAGGAGACCTATTCTTAGAGTTTGCTTTATTCGGTTGGTCAGTGAGGTATTGCAGAGCAAAGTACACTATTTCTCCCGGCCCACCCGCCACCCCTGGTCAGGGGCAGGGGGTGATGGTGGTGGTGCTAGGCATAAAGAATGTGACAGAATCGTATTTTGAGGTATTCTTTGACCTCAAGGCATTCCCAGTCTGTTTAGGAGGTGAGTCTGTCTACCTGACCACAAGCATCTGAGCAAGGTTCACATTTGCTGGTCCACTTCTGCCTCTGACAGATGGGCGGGGAACAGTTTCTCTGAGTGTAGGACCGCAGGGGTTCTAATGGACAGCCCGGGAGTGAGGAGCTGGAGCTGGAACGTGGGTCATGACGTGGCTGGGCCCCAGGCACAGGGCTGATTTCAGGGGCCCGTGACCTGTGATGCCCCACAGACTCCGTGCTGAGGAGGGCCTCACACTAGGTTTAATGCTCTGCTGTCTCTGTCTTGAAATTATTAATAAATTTCAACAGGGGTTTTAATTTTGCACTGGGCCCCTATCTTAGTCTGTTTGGGCTGCTATAACAAAATACCATAGACTGGATGGCTTATAAACAACAAAAACTTATTTTTCACCGTTCTGGAGGCTGGAAGTGTGAGATCAGGGAGCCAGCATGGTCGGGTGAGGACCCTCTTCTGGGTTGCAGACTTCTCGTTGTGTCCTCATGGGGTGGGATTTCTCTGGGGCCTCTTTTATAACAATCCCACTCATGAGGGCTCTGCCTTTATGGCTTAATCATTTCCCAAAGTTTCCACCTTCCAGTGCCATCACATTGGGCATTAGGATTTCAACATATGAATGTGGTGGTGAAGGGGAGACCCATTCAGAGCAGAGCAGTCCCACAAATTATGCAGCCAGTCCTGGCCATGTGCAGTAAGTACAGGAGGATCAGACAGATCGGGGTTCAGATTTGGACTCAGCTCCTTTTTAGCTGTGAGATCATGAGCAAATCTTTAATCTCTGAGCTTTGGTGTCCTCATCTGTTAAATGGACATCCTTCCTCATTAGGAGAAACATTTAAATGAGAAGACAGTTTAAAGAACTAGATTGGTACCAGGCACACAGTAGATATCTTGCTATCCATGCAAGCAGTCATGGATAGCATCCGTCTATTCAACCATCTGTTCAGATATCCAACGAACATGTACTGTTTGCCTGTTTGTGCAAGGCAGTATGCTAGGGTGCGGTTTTGAGGGTGCAGAATTGAAGAAAATGTGTTCTCAAATAGCTTACAGTGTCATAGAAGAGATAAGATCCCTCCTTCCACAATGGTCCCTACCAGCAAAATTGGAATATAGTATCATTTTGGGGACAGGTTATTATTTGCCTGGAGATAGGGAGGAGTAAGAGGGAAGTAAGGTGTAAAACTTAGGGATGAGAAACTTCAATTTGTAACTTGGGATAGTCCGAGTCATTGAGAAAAGTTAACGGAAAGCGTTGACAAGTGTAATCTCATTTTAACAAGTACCCCAGGGAGGGAGAGGGTGATAACATGGATGAAGGGAGACAGAGGAAGAAGGCTCTGGATGGGGTAGAGGGGTGGCAGAGTTACAGCTCCAGGAGTAAGATAAGAGCAAAACTGGATCCAATGATTGGAGAGAATACAAAATGTAACACTTCCATTGTCAAACCAAGCAGCAGGTTTTAAATAGTAACAGATTTCTGGTTTTAACCACAGCAGTTTTTATCAGGTTAAGCATGAAAGCAGATTAGCAATGCACATACATGGGGAAATTTACCATCTTGGTTTAATAAACGAGTTTATGTGCTGTGCTGAAACAGTGCAACTTCCTTAATCCAATATCTGATGAAAGAGCAAGGATAGAAGAATTAATTTACCACACACTAATTAAAGAGGGGTATGCACTGTATATATGATGAAAGTCTCTGAAATGAATATTTGATAAACAATATCTGGTAAATTAAAAACCTGAAATGTTAAATTAAATGCAAATTAAAAATCTGGAATGTTAAATTAATTAAATACAGAAAACTGCGTCAAATAACATTACAGGTCTCAGTTAAATTGGGAAGAAAAAAAAAGCCATGTTACTCAGCATTACATCTTGCCAGCATGCACTCTTGACTCACCTGTTGGGAATAATAAATGAGGGTGACAGGAGCTTCAGATTTATCCATGAATTTAAATGTCACACACACAGACATTTCTGGGTACTTTTGACTTGTGAAGCTAAGTGGGGCATAAAATGGACTTTTTTCTTTATCATCGAAGAGATGCTAAGAGATTCATTCAAATCACTGGATCTTCTTCTAGCTTAAGATAAGGACAGCCATATTGTTCCATAAAGGGACCCTCTAAGGCAGAGTGGTTCACACTGTGTGGTGGCTGAGTTTATGTTTGGTGTGCAGCAGAAGAGTGAGCTTGGAGAATCAGGCTCAGAATGTTCCTGGAAACTTGCCTCTTTCTGTGGCTTTGCTGTGGATGAAAAACCAAAATGCCCTGGTTGCCTCAGAGGCATGAGCTCCATTGCCCTGTAAAGAAATCTAATGGGTGGGGTCAGCCATATTTCCTTGTGTTTCTTGAAAATGGGTGATGCTTCTAAGCCATCATCTATTGTCCTCTGACTCTTGATTTGGACACAGGATCAATCCCAGTAGGTCCTTTGGATCTGAAATTCTGCTCCCACCACTGACTATTGAGGTATTCTGGGCAAGACACTCATTTTTCCTTTTCCTGTTTTCTCCCCCATTGGATGAGGCTCGCGATGCTGACACCACAGAGAGCTGTTGGCAGGAATAACTAATCAACCCGAGTGCTTCATGATTTTCATTTTAACTTCTGCAAATTAACCAGCATTCCAAAGCTGTCATAAATTGCCAAAGTCATTTTTTAGTCTAAGCCTCTGGGTATCTATGTTACGAACACTTGAGATACAGTGTTTTATTTCTGGGGGAAAAAAAGGTATATTTAGTGAATGGGAAACTTTACAGAATAGATTATTTTTGCCTTCCTTTGGGTCACATTGTACC
Organism: Neomonachus schauinslandi; assembly: GCF_002201575.2. NCBI lineage: Eukaryota > Metazoa > Chordata > Mammalia > Carnivora > Phocidae > Neomonachus > Neomonachus schauinslandi. Next base: position 82,802,348 of record NC_058403.1, on the reverse strand, counting down.
TTTCTCATATCTCCATTTTAGCACTTACACTGTATTGCAATTATTTTAAAAAACCTTGTTAATTGTAAAAATTCATTTAAAACACCACCAGTAATATGTGAGAGAATTCTCTTTATGTTTTTTAGAGAGGGAAAGACAGTGAGTGAGGTGGGGGGAGGGGCAGAGGGAGAAAGAGAGAGAGACTCTTAAGCAGGCTCCATGCCCAGTGTGAAGCCTGACAGGGGGCTCGATTTCATGACCCTGAGATCATGACCTGTGCCAAAAATAAGAGTCGGATGCTTAACTGACTGAGCCACCCAGGCGCCCCAAGAAATCTCCTTAAAATATCCAAACGATACAGATAATGATGCAGGTTCCCGGACCACAGCTTTCAATCCAGATGTACAGATGTTCTGGGTTTGCTCATGAGCTTTGGCAACTCCTCACCCTGTGGACTTGCAGGAGGTGAATGGACAGTTGGGCTTCAGAGCTCATGAATGAGCAGCAATATTTTAGATAAGTCACAGAACCATGAATGCAGGACTCCTTGGTATCCCTAAGCCAAGTGAACTCTATCTCTAATCTGACATCTTTATACATCTCTACAAGCTAAAATGGGCTGGCACGACCTCCAACATTTGGTCTAGAAGTTTTGCATCCTCAGAAGGCTCATCAGCAAAAAATATCTGACTAAAACATTTCCTTTCTGTGATGAAGTCAGTTTCACCTGGACTTAGGAAACCTCAAACCCATGCCCTGCCAATGTATCCATTTGCCATAATGTGGGAAATGAGACTGGGTGCCAAGTTCCAACATACTCAGGCCTAAAGGCCATGGTTTTGTAGGGGAATTTTAATTTCAATAAACATACAGTGTTATGTTGTTTCAGGTGTACAATAGAGAGATTCAACATTTCCATACATCACTGGTGCTCATCATAAGTGCCCTCCTTAATCCCCATCACCTATTGAACCCACATCCCCTCCAACCATCAGTTTGTTCTCTATAGTTAAGAGTCCATTTCTTGGTTTGTCTTTCTTTCTTTCCCTTTGCTCATTTGTTTTCCACATATGAGTGAAATCATACGGGATTTGTCTTTTTCTGACTGACTTATTTCACTAAGCATAATATTCTCTGGCTCCATCCATCTCGTTGCAAATGGCAAGATTTCATTCTTTTTTATGGCTAGAAACATATAATTTTTTAAAGAAGATTTTATTTATTTATTTCAGAGAGAGAACAAGTGGAGGGGAGGGGCAGAGGGAGAGGGAGAAGCAGGCTTCCCTCTGAGCAGGGAGCCCCTCTTGGGGCTCAATCCCAGGGATCCAGGATCATGACCTGAGCTGAAGGCAGATGCTTAACTGAGCCACCCAGGTGCCCCTAGAAACATAATTTTTAAGAAAAAAATTATATTGTTTTGTGCCGTATCTATTGGCAACTTTTTTTAAGTGTAAAATGTCTTGGAGAAGCTTGTATCATTGAATCATAATGTATTTCATTTTTTCTTTACTGCTGCACAGCATGCTGTGGCTGTATTGTAACTTACTTAACTATTTCTATATTGGTGGCATTTATGTTGTTTCCAATTTTTCTGCTAACAGAAATAAAGCTGCACTCCTTGGCCTAGTCCTTTTGTCTAGTGTTTCTTAAACAGTTCTATTTATTTCTCTGTTTCTAGTGCTTAGTACAGTGCCTGGCATATAAAAGTGTCTTACAAATGTTTATGAATGAATGAGTCAATGAATAAGTAAACAAATTAATTTAAGAACAATTTCACACTTATAAACACACCTACCATAATAAAATTTTGATTGATAGGAGTAAAATTGAGTCAAACAATGGTATTGTTAGATATATTAAGAGATACTGAAATCAAAAAGTATTGTACCAGAGTTTCTATTTCTGACCTTATTCTATTTGGGGCTTAGAAAAAGAAATGATTTATGTGAAATTATAGCAGGTGTGCTTGGGAAATTTGCAGAATATAAAATATAAACAGTTAAGATAACCATGACTGATTCAAGATTCAAAATGACTTTATCAGTTGAAGTATGGGATGGGGGAAAATCTCCTAAGATAAAGCCCTTTAGAGCACCTGCAATATCAGGCAGCTGCCATGCCCCTTCAGTATATACTAAAGAGATCGAAAGATGTGTCCCTGCTGTCAGGAAGCTTGGAAGGAAATTTCTGAATTTGGACACAAGTCTTAGGTAGAATTCCATATTAGGGAAAAAAGATGTTGGGATTTAAGTTGACTGTTGCCTCAATAGGCAACAATAACACCAATTATGGAAGCAAATAAAGCTACTGTGGCTACAATAGCATTTGTAAAAATAATATCCACATGATCCAGAATAGTAATCCCACTGACTTTGGAGTGTGTCCAGTGTGGCTCATCCTTAGGCCCCATCTGCAACTGGTAGCTGATATAATCTTAACTGGTGCCTATGGCTGAAATTCCAGGTGAAGGGCTCAGGGGAATCTCATTGGAAGGGGAGGGCTTTTGAATTGAGTCTTCAAGGAGAGAAAAGGTAGCTCATAGAAGAAAAGGCATAGGTAGGAGGAGGAGCAAGATGGCGGAGGAGTAGGAGACCTAAATTTTGTCTGGTCCCAGGAAGTCAGCTAGATAGGGATCAAATCATTCTCAACACCTACGAACTCAACAGGATATCGAAGAAAAGAATAGCAGCAACCCTCTGAACAGAAAAGCGACCACTTCTGGAAGGTAGGACGTGCGGAGAAGTGAATCCGAGGCAATATTTGGGAAGATAGATGGCGGGAGAGGGGGCCTCCATCAGCCAGCGACTGGCCAGTGATAGAGCAGCAGAGCACAAAATTGAAACTTTTAGAAGTCAGCTCTGCTGAGGGATGTCACTCCAGTGGCTAAGCAGGGGTTGGAACCCTCGCTGGGACAGTGTGGTCTCAGGACCCTCAGGGTCACAGAAAGACCGGGGGTGCCTGAGTGTGGCTGAGCTCCCAGGTATCGGAGCGGGTAAGCCAGCTGCAGAGATGGAGCTGAGGCGTGGGCTCTCAGCTCGGGGTTGCCATAAACTGTGATCCGCGGGACAGTCGGGCCACTGTGAAACATTAGATTGGCAACAGACCTATCCACAGAGACCTGGCAGGCCAGAAAGGACTGGCATGATATATTAAGGGCACTAAATGAGAAAAATATGCAGCGAAGAATACTATATCCAGCTATGCTGTCATTGAAAATAGAAGGAGAGATAAAAAGCTTCCAGGACAAACAAAAACCAAAAGAATTTGCAAACACCAAATCAGCCCTGTAAGAAATGTTGAAAGGGGTCCTCTAAGCAAAGAGAGATACTAAAAGTAACATAGACCAGAAAGGAATAGAGACAATATACAGTAACAGTCACCTTACAGGCAATACAATGACACTAAATTCATATCTTTCAATAGCTACGCTGAATGTAAATGGGCTAAATGTCCCAATCAAAAGACACAGGGTATCAGATTGGATAAAAAAACAAGACCCATCGATATGCTGCCAGCAAGAGACTCATTTTATTTTTTTATTTTTTTTAAAGATTTTATTTATTTGATAGAGAGAGACACAGTGAGAGAGGGGACACAAGCAGGGGCAGAGGGAGAGGGAGAACCGGATTCCCTGCTAAGCAAGGAGCCCAATGTGGGACTCAATCCCAGGACCCTGGGATCATGACCTGAGCCGAAGGCAGACGCTTAATGACTGAGCCACCCAGGGGCCCAACAGACTCATTTTAGACCCAAGGCCACCTCCAGATTGAATGTGAGGGGTAGAAAACCATTTATCATGCTAATGGACATCAAAAGAAAGCTGGGGTGGCAATTATATCAGACAAATTAGATTTTAAACCAAAGACTATAATAAGAGATGAGGAAGGACACTATATCATACTTAAAGGGTCTATCCAACAAGAAGATCCTAACAATTGTAAGTATCTATGCCTCTAACATGGAAGCAGCCAATTATATAAGCCAATTAATAACAAAATCAAAGAAACACATTGACAACAAAACAATAATAGTAGGGGACTTTAACAGCCCCCCCTCACCGAAATGGACAGATCATCTAAACAAAAGATCAACAAGGAAATAAAGGCTTTTATTTCCACCGGACCAAATGGACTTCACAGATATATTCAGAATATATTCCATCCCAAAGCAACAGAATACACATTCTTCTCTAGTACCCATGGAACATTCTCCAGAATAGATGACATCCTAGGTCACAAATCAGGTCTCAACTCTTACCAAAAGATTGGGATCATTCCCTGCATATTTTCAGACCACAATGCTTTGAAACTAGAACTCAATCACAAGAGGAAAGTTGGAAAAAACTCAAATACATAGAGGCTAAAGAGCATCCTACTAAAGAATGACTGGGTCAACCAGGAAATTAAAGAAGAATTAAAAAAATTCATGGAAACAAATGAAAATGAAAACACAACTGTTCAAAATCTTTGGGATGCAGCAAAGACAGTCCTAAGAGGAAAGTATATAGCAATACAAGCCTTTCTCAAGAAACAAGAAAGGTCTCAAATATACAACCTAACCCTACATCTAAAGGAGCTGGAGAAAGAACAGCAAATAAAGCCTAAACCCAGCAGGAGAAGAGAGAAATAATAAAGATCAGAGCAGAAATCATGAAATAGAAACCAAAGGAACAATAGAACAGATCAACAAAACTATGATCTGGTTCTTTGAAAGAATTAATAAGATTGATAAACCCCTGGCCAGACTTATCAAAAAGAAAAGAGAAATGACCCAAATAAATAAAATCATGAATGAAAGTGGAGAGATCACAACAAACACCAAAGAAATACAAACAATTGTAAGAACATATTATGAGCAACTATATGCTAGCAAAATAGATAATCTGGAAGAAATGGATGCATTCCTAGAGATGTATAAACTACCAAAACTGAACCGGGAAGAAATAGAAAACCTGAATAGACCCATAACCACTAAGGAAATTGAGGCAGTGATCAAAAATCTCCCAACAAACAAGAGCCCAGGGCCAGATGGCTTCCCAGGGGAATTCTACCAAACATTTAAAGAAGAATTAAGACCTATTCTTCTGAAACTGTTCCAAAAAATAGAAATGGAAGGAAAACTTCCAAACTCGTTTTATGAGGCCACCATTACCTTGATCCCCAAACCAGACAAAGACCCCATCAAAAAGGAGAATTATAGACCAGTATCCTTGATGAACATGGATGCAAAAATTCTCACCAAAATACTAGCCAGTAGGATCCAACAGTACCTAAAAGGATTATTCACCACTACCAAGTGGGATTTATTCCTGGGCTGCAAGTTTGGTTCAACATCCACAAATCAATCAATGTGATACAATACATTAATAAAAGAAAGAACAAGAATCATATGATCCTCTCAGTAGATGCAGAAAAAGCATTTGACAAAGTACAACATCCTTTCTTGATTAAAACTCTTCTGAGTGTAGGGATAGAGGGTACATACCTCACTATCATAAAAGCCATCTATGAAAAACCCACAGTGAATATCATTCTCAATGGGGAAAAACTGAGCTTTTCCCCTAAGGTTAGGAACAAGGCAGGGATGTCCACTATCACCACTGCTATTCAACATAGTACTAGAAGTCTTAGCCACAGCAATCAGACAGCAAAAAGAAATAAAAGGCACCCGAATCGGCAAACAAGAAGTCAAACTCTCACTCTTTGCAGATGATATGATACTTTATGTGGAAAACCCAAAAGACTCCACCCCAAAACTGCTAGAACTCATACAGGAATTCAGTAAAGTGGCAGGATATAAAATCAATGCACATAAATCAGTGGTATTCCTATACACCAACAACAAGACAGAAGAAAGAGAGATTAAGGAGTCGATCCCATTTACAATTGCACCCAAAACCATAAGATACCTAGGAATAAATCTAACCAAAGGGACAGAATCTGTACTCAGAAAACTATAAAATACTCATGAAAGAAATTGAGGAAGACACAAAGAAATGGAAAAACGTTCCACGCTCATGGATTGGAAGAACAAATATTGTGAAGATGTCAATGCTACCTAGAGCAATCTACACATTTAATGCAATCCCTATCAAAATACCATCCACTTTTTTCAAAGAAATAGAATAATCCTAAAATTTGTTTGGAACCAGAAAAGACCCCGAATAGCCAGAGGAATGTTGACAAAGAAAAGCAAAGCTGGTGGCATCACAATTCCGGACTTCAAGCTCTATTACAAAGCTGTCATCATGAAGACAGTATGGTACTGGCACAAAAACAGACACATAGATCAATGGGACAGAATAGAGAGCCCAGAAATGAACCTTCAGCTCTATGGTCAACTAATCTTCGACAAAGCAGGAAAGAATGTCCAATGGAAAAAAGTCTCTTCAACAAATGGTGCTGGGAAAATTGGACAGCCACTTGCAGAACAATGAAACTGGACCATTTCCTTACACCACACACAAAAAATAGACTCAAAATGGATGAAAAACCTAAATGTGAGGCAGGAATCCATCAAAATCCTAGAGGAGAACACAGGCAGCAATCTCTTCGACCTCAGCCACAGCAACTTCTTCCTAGAAACATTGCCGAAGGCAAGGGAAGCAAGGGCAAAAATGAACTATTGGGACTTCATCAAGATAAAAAGCTTTTGCACAGCAAAGGAAACAGTCAACAAAACTAAAAGACAACTGACAGAATGGGAGAAGATATTTCAAATGGCATATCAGATAAAGGGCTAGTATCCACAATCTATAAAGAACTTATCAAACTCAACACCCAAAGAACAAATAATCCAATCAAGAAATGGGCAGAAGACATGAACAGACATTTTTCCAAAGAAGACATCCAAATGGCCAACAGACACATGAAAAAGTGCTCAACATCACTTGGCATCAGGGAAATACAAATCAAAACCTCAATGAGATATCACCTCACACCAGTCAGAATGGCTAAAATTAACAAGTCAGGAAACGACAGATGTTGACGAGGATGTGGAGAAAGGGGAACCCTCCTACACTGTTGGTGGGAATGCAAGCTGGTGCAGCCACTCTGGAAAACAGTATGGAGGGTCCTCAAAAAGTTGAAAATAGAGCTACTGTATGACCCAGCAATTGCACTACTGGGTATTTACCCCAAAGATACAAATGTAGTGATCAGAAGGGGCACGTGCACCCCAATGTTTATAGCAGCAATGTCCACAATAGCCAAACTATGGAAAGAGCCAAGATGTCCATCAACAGATGAACGGATAAAGAAGATGTGGTGTATATATACAAGGGAATATTGTGCAGCCATCAAAAAACCTGAAATCTTGCCATTTGCAATGACGTGGATGGAACTAGAGGGTATTATGCTAAGCAAAATAAGTCAATCAGAGAAAGACATGTATCATATGATCTCACTGATATGAGGAATTCTTAATGTCAGGAAACAAACTGAGAGTTGCTGGAGTGGTGGGGGGGGTGGGAGGGATGGGGTGACTGGGTGATAGACATTGGGGAGAGTATGTGCTGTGGTGAGCACTGTGAATTGTGTGAGACTGATGAATCACAGACTTGTACCTCTGAAACAAATAATACATTATATGTTTAAAGAAAAAAAAGTAGGAAGGGAAAAATGAAGGGAGGGAAATCAGAGGGGGAGACGAACCATGAGAGACTATGGACTCTGAGAAACAAACTGAGGGTTCCAGAGGGGAGGGCAGTGAGGGGGATGGGTTAGCCTGGTGATGGGTATTAAGGAGGGCACGTATTGAATGGAACACTGGGTGTTATATGCAAGCAATGAATCATGGATCACTACATCAAAAACTAATGATGTATGGTGACTAACATAACGTAATAAAATAAAATTAAAAAAAAAGAGCAAATACAAGGATATTGGTGAAATTGACTGAGACTGGAAAAAGAGTAAATCCAAAACTAAAAGATTACAAGTTTATGGGGTGCCTGAGTGGCTTAGCTGGTTAAGCGGTTGCCTTCGGCTCAGATCATGATCCCAGGGTCCTGGGATCGAGCCCCACATTGGGCTCCCTGCTCCTAGGGGAGCCTGCTTCTCCCTTTCCCTCTGCCTGCCGCTTCTGCATGCATGTGTGTGCTTGCTCTCTCTCTCTCTCTGTGTCAAATAAATAAAATCTTAAAAAAAAATAAGAAAAAGTCATAAGTAACTGGGTGGACACAGGAAGAGGAAGGGGACCCAAGTGGGCTTCTGCTGACACTTCCCTCAGTAGCACAGGACTCAGAAGAGGAAGGAGTAGGAAAAAAGTTGGACTGTCCTTCCCCTGGACTCTAGCCTCTTCCCAATCTCTTTCCCAATATACCATGAGCAGCGAAAGCTGTAGTTACAGCCAGAAATGGATGAATCCAGAAATGGGGATGACTTGATGACAGGGTGCAGGAATCATGGCCGAAGGCTCATTCCCTCACCTATCTGGTGGTTGATGCTGGCTGTTAGCTGGGAACTCAGCTGGGTCCATGAGCCAGCACATCGCCATGGGGCCGCTGTGTCTGGATGCCTGGGCTTTCTTTCTTTCTTTTTTTTTTTTTTTTTTAAATATTTTATTTTATTTATTTGACAGAGAGAGAGAGAGACAGCTAGAGAGGGAACACAAGCAGGGGGAGTGGGAGAGGGAGAAGCAGGCTCCTGGCCGAGCAGGGAGCCCGATGTGGACTCGATCCCAGGACCCTGGGATCATGACCTGAGCCAAAGGCAGACGCCTAACGACTGAGCCACCCAGGCGCCCTGCCTGGGCTTTCTTAGAGCATGGGAGCTAGGTCCCAGGGGAAGTATTCTAAAAGAACTAGGGGGAGGCTGTATCACTGCTTCGGATTAGTGTCAGAAGTTACACAGTATCACTTCCACAATACATAAAAATCCAAATTTAAGGGAATGGAACATAAACCCCGCCTCTTACTGGGAGGAACATTCATACATGGTAAGGAGCACGTGGGATGGGAGATAGTATTGCCGCCATCTTTGGAAAATACAATCTGCCAGAATATATCTCCCATCAAGAGACACTGAAATTTCTATGAGAAACCTGTTGCTAAAAGTAAAGAGTGAAGCTCTAGATAACTGTCCATAGAAAACCTGGTGTATGAAATACTCCATCAGAGAAGATAGTGTGGAAATTGGTTTGAGATTCAAGAGGCTTGAGGGATGTCCCTGTTTTACTGTTATGTTACCTTTGAAATTGGACACATTATGTAACATCTTCAATCTTTAGTTTCTAACCTGTAAATAAGGATGTTGAACAAGATGACTTCTAGTCATAAACATAGATAAAGACAAATCACATTTAGCCCATATATTCCAGATTGTTATCTTTTTTCATTATCTGTGACAGTTTGTGATGTCAGGGTATAAACAACACAGAGATCAAATGATGCTTGATGGCAAGAGATGGGGGGTGAGTTCAGTGTCACAGTGGTGAATTTGTGGCTGAGACAGATTAGGAATTTGCTTTGAAAAAGTTCCCGTTAAGCTTGGGCTCCAATTTACTGAATTTTTTGAAAAGTCCATGAAAAGTTCATCAAATGATGCCATGGAGATAATCTGGATATGAAAATATACCAGTGTTTAAATTGGTAGTTTAATTTAGCTTAGCTATACAAATCATATCAGATCAGTTCCTAAACTAACTCAGGTAGTTTAGCATTCAGATTCTAAGGGTCATAAAATTGGACCATTTGTGAGAAAAGAGGAGCAGCTGAGTTAGTATTAATTACATTTGTAGTTGTTGTTGTTTTTAGTACTCAATTTATCGCAGGCAATAAGCAGCATGTGCCTATGTTTTAAAATTAATACATCAGGGGCGTCTGGCTGCCTCAGTTGGAAGAGCATGTGACTCTTCGTGAGTTCAAGCCCACACTGGGTGTAGAGATTACTTAAATAAATAAACTTAAAAAAAATTAATACGTCACATGAGATTAATGTTTAAATTGGGAAGAATCAGTTAATAAATAAAGTTGGCTCACTCCTTCAGTGAAAGGTGAACATAGTCACACCTTTGGCTAAATAAAAATATTTTACATGTGTGTATAAACATGTATTTATGTGTACATAGCCACATATTTGTGTACATATATGTGTGTGTGATGCACACATAATAAATAACATTCTAGGGCTTATAGAATAGAAAAGTAAAGTGATGTGATGAGCACTGGGTGTTATAGGCAACTAATGAATTATTGAACACTACATCAAAAACTAATGGTGTACTATATGTTGGCTAATTGAATTTAAATAAAAAAAAAGAGTAGAAAAGTAAACATGACACAAAGAAGCAAAACCTCAGATGCGCGCTGATACTCATTGAAAGTGCAAATTAAATGTAATTTTTTTAAAGATTTTATTTATTTATTTGACAGAGATATAGAAAGAGAGCACAAGTGGGCAGAGAGGCAGGCAGAGGGAGAGGGAGAAGCCGGCCTCCCACTGAGCAGGGAGCCCGATGCGGGGCTTGATCCCAGGACCCTGAGATCATGACCTGAGCCGAAGGCAGCCGTTTAACTGACTGAGCCACCCAGGTGCCCCACAAATTAAATGTGATTTAAAGAACAACTGCAAGAGTACTATCTGCTTGGGAAGCAGTCTTGTGTAAGGAAATAAAACATACAGAAAGATTTGTGGGATGAGAGACAGAACGCCCTCAGAACGTGCAAGTGAGTGTACACACACACAAATGCACACACATTCATGATTAAATAATTACCCGCATTGGGGCGCCTGGGTGGCTCAGATAGTTAAGAGTCTGCCTTCGGCTCAGGTCATGATCCCGGGGTCCTGGCATCGAGCCCCACATCAGGCTCCTGGCTCAGCGGGGAGCCTGCTTCTCCCTCTCCCTCTGCCTCTCTCCCTGCTCATGCTCTCTCTCTCTCTCTCTGTATCTCTGTCTCAAATGAATAAATAAAATCTTTAAAAAAAAAAAATTACCCGCATTAATAGTAATCCTTTGGTTTGGTTTTCTTTTCTCTTTAGTACTAAACCCACTTCTATCCTTTTTTTTTTTTTTTAAGATTTTATTTATTTATTTGAGAGAGAGAATGAGGTAGAGAGAGAGAGCATGAAAGGGGGGAGGGTCAGAGGGAGAAGCAGACTCCCTGCTCAGCGGGGAGCCCGATGCGGGACTCGATCCAGGGACTCCAGGATCATGACCTGAGCTGAAGACAGTCCCCCAACCAACTGAGCCACCCAGGCACCCTAAACCCACTTCTATCTTGAGGTTTTATTCATTAAGAAAGGGCTGTCCCTGTTTATGGGCCACACTCCCCGCACGGAAGCACAGTGTGAGCTTGGTCCAGAAATAAAGTTGCTGGTCTGTATTCTGTAGTAATTAAAAAAGAAACTTCTTATATACTAGTAGCATTTCCTTGTAGGTATAGTCAATTTCCCAGAGCAATAGAAAATATAATTGTACTGATGTAAATCCCAGTTATCCCAGTGAGACGCCTAGGAGGGATTGGCCTTTCACCTTCTTTAATTCATTGTAAGATCTTATCTTTTTGATAGGTACTGTCAGGCAGGGCAAGGGGCTGGGAGGCGGGATATTTTTCTGGTAATTAATTTGCTTGGAAAAAAAAAAGAGTATTGCAAACACTCAAAAGCAGAGAGATAATCCAGGTTTAGAAGAGAATTCTCTTTTACTACTCCCACCTTAATAATTGTCCTTTTGTGACCTGCCCTCTCTATCACTTTGTCCCTAGGTCTTTCTTACTCTCTTTCTTCCCCATAAGACTCCAGCTATTCCTTCAGGCCTCATGTTTCCAAAATATTTGTAAAGAAATGAGTGTATATTTACACACACACACACACACACACACACGTATTTTTTTTCTGTCCTTAGAATGAATCTTTGCTGCCAGATTTTGTCCTTTACATTGTAAAGAAAAATCAACACTGGGAGAAGCCAGCATTCTGGGAATGACTTTCTACCCCCACGAGGTCTGACTTACTTTCACAGTTGCTTCCCAGTTTGCTGCTTTTGTTCAAGAGGCAGTTCCTTCTGGACAAAACCACTTAGGGCAAAACACTGGATGCCTAGGATTGCGTGAGAGTCAGAGCAGTTCCTGTGGCTGGTGGGAAATGGTGCTGAGAACCCCAGAAGCAAAAGGAGGTGTAGCCTCAGCCACCCAACTGGAAATGAAAAGATGCCTGAAGTTTGATAGTTTCTCTTACCCTCCCTTAGGTCCCTTTTATTTCTGTGGCAAAACTTGAAACAAAGCTAGAGTAAAAGTGCTTTTCATTCAGTGGGTGGTGGAGGTTCTGATTCAGGCTTTGCAAACATGACATTGCTTGAACCCCAAGATCAACGGAATTCTGGAGAAACAAAGCTTCCTGCTCCATCGCGTGGCACCATTAACCTTGGGAATTCTGGTCGAGCTGGGGGGTGGGGTGGGGGCACAGGTGCAGGTCTTCTGAGGCACATGAATAGAATCGCCAGAGTTCAAAGAGGTTTTGAACTTCAGATCCAGGCTTTCTTAGTTGCATTTAGTCTATTTGGATAACAGGTTTGGTCTGGAATTACTAAAACAGAAATTCCCCAAGCTCTCCCTAATATTTTTTTTTTATTATTTTAAGGAATCAGATTATGTTAGAAAAAAATTAGAAGCATCCTAGTATCCAATATAGGGGATTGCTAAATAAATTATAATATGGCCATATGATGGAATAGTATATTGCTAGTAAAAATGATGCAGAAGATAATGGGAGAATTTCAAGATCTTTTATGAAAAAAAAAAACAGATTATAAAACTGTGGTAAACAGTATCCCATTTGGGGCAAAGAAAAGGAAAGGTGAAGAAGAGAAAAGATTGATTCATATAGAAAGATTGGAAAGTCTATTTCAAGATGTTCAATGCCAACATAAATTATCTATGGGTGGCGAGATGGCAAGGAATTTAATTTTCTTCTTTTTGTTTCCTGGGTTTTAAGATACAGAGAATGTGCGTTACTTTGGTAAATATCATAATGATAATAATATAAGAAAAGAAACAAATTACGTGGTGCTCTTGGAGCTTCCCACTTGTTCCTGGCCCTTGGCACCAATTTAACAAGAGGAACAAAATTCATGGCATAGTTGTGGAAGGATCAAATGATAGGAAGCACCCAGAAATTTCCCTACAAAGCCATAGCCTTTAGGCCTGAGTATGTTGGAACTTGGCACCCAGTCTCATTTCCCACATTATGGCAAATGGATACATTGGCAGGGCATGGGTTTGAGGTTTCCTAAGTCCAGGTGAAACTGACTTCATCACAGAAAGGAAATGTTTTAGTCAGATATTTTTTGCTGATGAGCCTTCTGAGGATGCAAAAATTCTAGACCCAATGTTGGAGGTCGTGCCAGTCCATTTTAACGTATAAAGCTGTTCTGGATTTGCTCATGAGCTTTGGGAACTCTTCACCCTGTGGACTTGCAGGGGGTGAATGGACAGTTGGGCTTCAGAGCTCATGAATGAGCAGCAATGTTTTAGATAAGCCACAGAACCAGGAATGCAGGACTCCTTGGTGTCCCTAGGCCAAGTGATCCCTAAAGACATCGTTGTCTTTCCATTATTTACATGAGTCACAGGGCCTTTGGCTTCCCTAGATGAAGAAGGAGGCTGTCATCTACTCATGGCCCGCAGTGGGCCAGGCATCTCACATTCCTTGTCTCGTCTCGGGTTGAGACAGACCTGGGTTGTCCTTCCTTTCAACACAGAGGAGGAAACTGAAGCTCAGAGAACTTCAGTCATCAGGCCTGAAACTTGCTTGAGAACCCAGATCTGTCTGACTGAAAACCTGATGCTAATTCAATCATCGATACAACGGATTCATTATAAACCCAATCATCTGGCTTTATTTGACTATTTTCAAGTGGCCTATTCAAATCCAGCTATTTATATTATTTCTTTCTTAGCTGATCCTTATACTCTTTTCCATCCCCCCCTCCTTCCTTTCATCGTATTCCATTCTCTTTTTCGTATCTTTTAAGCAAAGAGATGCAACATGTAAATTTAAGAAAAAGCAAAGGTGATTTTATTCATCGTTCTCTACTCTGTAGCCTACCAGAGATTTATTTTGCTTTTTTAAAGTTACGCATCTATAGCTTTTCTCTTAAAACCCAGGCTATCATATTAAACTTTTACTTTACTAATTAGAGAAGAAGAACTAAGATTTTTTGATACTATTTATTTCAAAGATTTATTAAGGAAGATTTTAAAACAGATACAAATGAATAGTATGATGAACCCCCATGTACCCATTACCACTCGGCTTCAACTTGGGTCACTCTTAACTCATCTCAATCCCCCACTTTCCATATTATTTTGAAGCAAATCCCAGGCATCATATCATTTAATCCACAGTTAAGCGTATGTCTCTAAAAAGGGTGTTAACAAAAACACAAAATACTAATATCAGATTTTAAAAAGTAACAATAATTCTTTAATATCATCAAATACCTCATCAGTATTTTAATTCTCAATTGTCTCATGCATTTCTTATTGTTTTTATAGTTTATTTAAATCAGTGTCCAGGAGCGCCTGGGAGGTGGAGTGGGTTAAGTGCCTGACTCTTGGTTTCGGCTCAGGTCATGATCTCAGGGCCGTGAGATTGAGCCCTGCATTGGGCTCCCTACTCAGTGTGATGTCTGCTTGAGATTCTGTCTCTCTCCCTCTTCCCTCTGCCCCTCCCCTTTCTTGCATACTCTGTCTAAAAAATAAATAAATGCATCTTTTAAAAAAATAAACCAATGTCCACATGAGGTCACATTATGATTTGTTGATTTTCTAAAAAATATTTTATTTATTTATTTGAGAGAGAGAGAGAAAAAACACAGAAGGAGAGGGAGAGGGAGAAGCAGACTCCCCGATGAGCAAGGACCCCGGGATCATGACCTGAGCCAAGGGCAGACCCCCAACTGACTGAGCCACCCAGGCGCCCCTATGGATATGTTTTTGAAGTATCTTTTAATATGTAGGTCTCTCTCTTTATGTGATGTGATTTACTTGTTGAAGAAATAAGACCATTTTCCACAGTCAGGATTTTGTGGATTGTATCCCTGTAGTGTACTTAACATATTCCCGTATCTTCTGTCTGTATTTCTTATAAATCAGTATTTGAATTTAGAGACTGACTGGATTCAGATTAGATTTTTCTTTCGATGAGGTTATTTCTCTGTGCTGTTGGTTCCTTCATCAGCGGCACATATTGACTGGCTCTCTCTTTTGTAAGGTTAGGAGTTGTTGACAATCTTTATCATCTAAGTCTTTAATTCACCAGTGGCCATAAATTGGTGGTACTTGGATGCTATCATTCCTTCTTCATTTATTATATTATTGTATACAGTATATATATATTTATTAGCCAGAATACTTCTATACAGAGAAACCCACTCTCATCTCCTATTTATTAAACTGCTACCATATGCTAAGCATTTTACAGATAATGTTTCCTAAGTCGAAGTGTGAATAATTTGTCAGCCATGTTCTCATAAAATTAATTCTCAGACATGTTTCATCTGGTTGCACTGTTTTTTCTTCCTCCCATTCTTCTTTTCTCCATTTCTCTGTCCCCTTTCCTCCAGTTCTCTCTCCTTCCCCCTTTCATTTGTTTCTGCAAGGACAGAGTCACATCCGTGGTCTCTACTGGGTCACGAGGAGAGCGGAGATTGGGAATGTACAGAAATTAAATTTTAATGGTGTTTTCTTTGTGGTCGTTCAAGAAAATGTAGCTTTCCCCAGCAGCACTTACCACACGCTGCTGGATTTACTGGAGATGTATTTGATCTGATCAGGTTTTACCAGAATCTCTGATATTTGGAAGGGAAAGCTCATTCTAGAATTTATATGTCCAATTTTATCTTTTTTTTTTTTGGGTGACTCATTATTGCTTTCAGCCCACTTATGAGACTTATGAGTAGATATAAGTAAGTTGGTTGTTTTTTCAGAGTTTAAATCAATATTCATACTGATATTTGTCTGATACAAGATGGTCTCCAACACCAAATCAAAGAATGCTGTGATTTCCCATAAAATTGCTCTTGGTCCACAGAATTTGGGGCATTGGAAAAAAAAAATCTGTGCAGATTGGGGGCTCAACCCTTGTTGAAGAGGTGAGGCCCAGTTGTGAGTGGGAAGGTACCTTGTTAGGCAAATGAACTTTTAAAGAAAACCAGGATACCTCAAAGGCTGGGTTGGATTAAAGCACTTCACCCAGATGTCCTGATCAGTCCAGGCTGGAGGAACCCGTCTCCTCGGAGTGAGCATAAAGCAGGCATACTAGCAAAAGGATGCTGGAGTAAGGGCATCAGGCAGACTTGGTGCAAGCCCTGGGACAGCCACTTCCTAACTTGAGTCTCTCTTGGCCTCAGTTTCTTCATTTGTCAAGTGGTGATAAATATGCCCTTACCAACCTCTCCAGGGTTGTTATGGAAATCAAATAAATAATGCCAGTGTTTTGAAAGCCTTCTAGCCTTATTCAAATGAAAATATTTCAGTCAATATCATTTCTTTTTTAAAAAATATTTTATTTGTTTGTGTATTTATTATTTGGGAGAGAGTGTGAGAAAACATGTGTGTGCATGCGGGGAGGGGCAGAGGGAGAGGGAGAGAGAGGATCTCAAGTAGACTCCCCACTGAGTGCAGAGCCCTATGTGGGGCTTGATATCTGGACCCTGAGATCATGACCTGAGCCAAAATCAAGAGTCGGACATTTAACAGACTGAGCCACCCAGGTGCCCCAATGTTTATTTCTTTTAATTGTGAAAAACAGCATAGTTAGGAAAAGATTAAAAAAAATACATCTGGCTTTCTTAACACATTTTTAGTTTTGCATATTATTTCTGGTCATTATTCACATGCCAAATTTTTACAGACTTGAAGTCGTGCTAGAATAACGTCTTATACTTTGCACTTGTAATTTAACATTTTATTGTTAATATGATCCTGGGTTGCTGCATTATCTTTATAATTATTGTTTCTTTGTTATAACCACAGTTGAACATTTAAGTGATTTCACTTTTACATATGAAACCGCCGTGAACATCTTTGTACATGAATTATTTTCTTAGAATAAATTCCCAGGGGTGTGATGACTGGGTGAAAATATATGGGCATTTTTATGGCTGTTAATAGATTTTGCCATATTGCTTTCCAAAGGCTAGTAACAATGAACCTGACACCAGCAATGAATGTGTGTCATTTACAGTGATTATTTTAAATCAATTATTCACCAGCCATATGTGAAGGCATGTCCCAGGATCCCTCTGTCAGGACCTTCCATTTCTGACTCATTCATTCATAAGAAATAAGTAAATGAAACAAGGCGACTGTGTATGCTGAATAAATGAAGAGTTCTATTAGTTAAGATTCTAGAAAAGCCAGAGGGGTGTTGTTGCCTGTGACACTTGCTCGCCTGTTTGATTTTACAGATTTGGTGATATTTTTGCAGTTTTCCTGGAACCTCCAGAGACCCAGAACATACTGCATTATCTGGTATCTTTTATAAAAGCATATTTAGAGGGACGCCTGGGTGGCTCAGTCGTTAAGCGTCTGCCTTCGGCTCAGGTCATGATCCCAGGGTCCTGGGATCGAGTCCCGCATCGGGCTCCCTGTTCCTTGGGAGCCTGCTTCTCCCTCTGCCTCTCTCTCTCTCTCTGTCTCTCATGAATAAATAAATAAAATCTTTAAAAAAAAAAAAGCATATTTAGAGTAGGATGTCTCATGCTAGTTTTCAGGAATTAAAAAAAAATTTTTTTTTTTTAAAGATTTTATCCATTTATTTGACAGAGAGAGAGACAGCGAAAGAGGGAACACAAGCAGGGGGAGTGGGAGAGGGAGAAGCAGGCTTCCCGCGGAGCAGGGAGCCCGATGCGGGGCTCGATGCGGGGCTCGATGCGGGGCTCGATGCGGGGCTCGATCCCAGGACCCTGGGACCATGACCTGAGCCGAAGGCAGACGCTTAACGACTGAGCCACCCAGGCGCCCCTTTAATTTATTTTATTTTTACCAATCAAGGTCTTTTTTGTTGAGCTTTGTTTTGTTTTGGGGCTATAGGTTAGGTAGGCCACGATTCAAAAGCACAACTGAACCCAGAGTAGATATTAATATGTATAATTTCAAAGTATGGAATTCTAATAACATCCATCATCTGTGAATACAGATCTTTTAACTTTCAAAGCTCTTTCCTGTGTATTTTTTCATTTGATCCTCACAACCACTGCATGGGGCCGGCTGGGATGGCATTATCATCTCAGTTTGATTGAGATGGGGAGACTGAGGTACGGGAGCCTTGTCTAGGATCACGCCACTTCTCTAGGCCGTCCCAACGCCCGTCTCCCAGCTCCTGGCCCTCTTTTCACCCAATTGTACACTTTACAAAAATACTCTTTCATATCAGAACAGTGCTTCTCAATTAGCCTTTTAAAAATATATGGTTGTCTAGAATTAGCTTGTCTTTGAAAAAGGCACCCTTGCAGCCTGATGCTGGCTTTTTCTTTACGGCTGGAGTGGGATGAAGGAAGTTCCTTAGTTAATGTTCGCAATGGTTAGTATAATTAACCTACATTCTCAGTTAATGACAGCGATAGCTGTCACATGCTGAGTGACTAGTAGGTGTCAGGCACTTCTCACCGTTTTAATCCCCATCACAACTCTGTGAAATAGCAGGTGTTATCACTCACCATGTTACAAGGGAGGACACTGCAGTTCAGAGGAGTAAAGGAGTTTTCTAATTTCGTAGAGCTAGGAGGTGACAGAGCTGGGACTTGAACCCAAATCCATCTCAATTCGAATGAAATGATTTTTCATCTGTACCACACCACTTTGCTCAAGGGTCACTCTTCAAATACTGAATATAATATGCGTTAATTTTTTATCGTAAAAGAACTATATGTTAACCAGACAGCATTTGGACATAGAGACATCGTATTGAAACAACGTCAGGCTCTGCTTTTTCGCTCAGAGTAGCTGATGTACTGATATTGTAAAGACTGATATTTAATTAGCTGTCATCCCAGCGATGGAAGCATGGAGTTTCAGTCTCCGGTGAGCCATTTTTTGCCCCCCCCCCCAAAGTCTAGCTTTCTGTGAGGCTTAAAGGTTTAACTCATCGAATCCCACCTACCTGGTTTATGTACTCTCTAGTTTCCGGTCTTGTACTTACTTTATTTGCTCACTTGGGAAGAAAGCAAACACAACAAAAAGAAATCAAGCTCTGACTTGGTACAGTGGTTTATAGAGCATCTTACATCAACACAACCAGGGGAACTCGTACCGCTTCAAGTAATTATTGTCTCTAGCATTTCACATTGTCTCTACTATCCAAACTTCCTGATATGTAGACACGGGACAATGGGCAGCCCAGCTGTTTATTGGTATAGCACTCATCTTCGGCTTACGAAAAGAAGATGCCATTCACAGCCTTTTCTCGCAGACCTCCAGTGTCACACCCTTTACTTTGACTACATTAAAGTGCTGGCAGAAAGCATTCCTCGAGACACAATAGAGCAACTTAGCAGCCACCCCAGAGTTGGAGTTGGTATTAGGTTACCATTCTGCAGTTTTTTTCATACCGTACCCGTTTACAGGAAAGTTGGAACAAGGTCAGGGAAAGTGCGTGATTTTGATCAACCTTGCTGAGGCCACACCTGAATGTGAAGTTTGATGCAGAAACAAGATCGAACTTGAATGTTCCTTGGGACTTAAAACAGCAAAGATCACCGTAGAACTGAGACAGCCTCGTAGAGTTGTTTTAAAGGGGACCAAAACCCAGTTTGAGCAATTCATTTCAATTTGGCCCAGGGTGTGCCCGCAGAGCCCAGACTGGCCAGGCCCGGCGTCCCGGCAGTTAGCTGCTCAGGCCCTCACTGCACCCACTCTTGTAGAACACTACTTGTTATCACATTGATTCAGATCTAAACCAGATCTGCTCCTGTTCTCAGAAACAAATTCCATATAGCAAAAGTTTGATAGAGCATAATTAACCTATATCCTGTTCTGTTCCCTGACCCTGGCGATACACAGATCTTTAACGTTTTGCTCATATTCTAGCTGCTGGCATGCTGACTCTTTTAATGAAATTCATATCTGGTCTTAGGAGCTGTCATTAGACGAAAATTATTACTGAGCCTGCAAGCAACTCTCAGATGATTTCGAGAACCTCCAGAATTAATTATGTTTAGAGACACTGCAAGCCACATTGGGTCAATCTGTTTCTTCTCATGTCAGTTAAATTGAATTTACCAAACATTCATTGCATTCCTACTGTGTGCCAAGCACTGTCGTTACAAAAATGAATGGGATGCGGTTTGTGCCCGAAGGAGTTCTTACTCTAGCAAGTTTTGGAGTCCTTCTCTTTTGCGGCTCTCACAGCCAAATTCTATCCCTGCCCCCTACCCCTACCCCCTGTTTTTGGGTGTGTGTGTGGGGGGTTGCTGTTTCTTTTCTTTACACCACATGTGGGTGGTTTTTCTCCCCTTCTGCTGTGGATAAAACTATCCCCAGCCCCGTTCCTAACTCTACTGTAGTCTTCCTAGTTCTAGGACAATAGTAGCATTGGGAGGATGGGCCTGTGCATCTGGATTTGAAAATGAGGCCAGTTGTCATTATCAGACAAGTGGAGCCAAAAGCTTGGCGAAACACGGATTTGTCAGGGGAAAAAATAGTTATGCTGTGTTTTCTGAGCTATGGGAAGAAAAGTGGTTGTGATTTTAATTCCCCTAAAGCATTTGCAGGGATGGAAGAAAATATGCAGAAGACTCCAGTCTTTTCATTTCTGTCTCCATTTAAAAGATTCCCCAAGTCATCACAGATCATTCCCTGGCCTGGCTAAGGATGGCTGTTTAGAAGTTTTAATTGAAAATTTGGCTTGGATTTTTCAGTTTAGACCTACAGATGAGAATCTACATTTTGAGGCACAATTCAAAATGAGCAATTTGCCTTGAAAACAAGCATATTTTCCAGCTTCCTATGACTAATGACACTTGAAGGGAGTTTAGTAATCACATAATTAGTTTGCCATTACTAAGAAATCATTTTCAGAGTCCAGGAGATGTGGTTTGCAATAACTTCAGTGGTTCTGCACCAACGACGTAGACTTTGGAGGCCTGCATTTGAAGAGAAAGGCCCAATTTTCAATGATAGAGCTCTGGGGAATTCTTTTAATTGGGGGATAAAGCTTGGTTTAACTCATTTTCTTTGTATTTGGTTTAGATTCCAACCCTTGGACCAGGTTTGGGAAAAAACTTCCTAGAGGATTTGTTAACTTTACAAATCTCAGGTGCTACTCTAGTTCGATGCTCATCTCAACTCCATGCTGGGTTTGAGAATTTGATGGATCATATATCTTTTGTAAAATGTTTGCAGCTCATAATACTATAAACCATGCTTCCAAAAAGACTGGGCTCTCTCTCTCTTTTTTAGATAAGCTAAAGGAAAGTAAACTGTGAGCTGTATTTATACATTCAAAAATAATTCCTGGGGTATTTGAGATTTTATTAAGAGAACCTCAAGTGGTCCTATATAAGAAATACACTGAAGAGGATTTTTTTTTTTAATTTAGTGCTAACCTTTAGAAGATTAGCTCTACATTAATAATTGTTGGAGCTCAGTGATGGATATTTGAGGGTTTCTATTTTCTCTAATTTTTTATGTTTGAAATTTTCTATAATAAAAAAATGTAAAGTTTCAAAGAAAGAAGTGATAAAAATATAAAAGGAAATGAGACAGAAAGAGAGAGAGGAAGATGAAGAGGAGGAAGAGGAGAAAGAGGAGGAGCAGAAGAGGCAAGTGAACCCTCTGCAGTCATGTGGTTAAAATACCACATCTTGGTGGGCCTGGGTGGCACAGTCAGTTGAGTGTCAGACTCGTGGTTTCTGCTTGGGCCATGGTCTCGGGGTCATGAGAATGAGCCCTGAGCCCTACGTCAGACTCCACACTGAGTATGGAATCTGCTTAGAGTTTCTCTATCCCTCTCCCTCTGCCCTCCCCCCCCCATTCTCTCTCTCTCTTTCTCTCAAATAAATAAATAAATAAATCTTTTTTAAAAATAAAAAAATAAAAATACCACATCTCTGGAGCCATTGGTCAAGTCAGTGAAAAATAATAACAGTTAATAGTCATGGTCCCTTACAAAATACTTAACATGTAGTAGGACCTTATGAACATTATCACATTTAACCTTTGCAAACACCCTTTGACATAAGTAGTGTCCAGGTCTGTATTTTCAACATAGAAGCCCGGAGGCTCAGAGAGTTGACATGAGTTGCCCCGGGTCACATGACAATAAATGGCAGATTATCTGCAACTGGAGCCCAAGTCCCAAGTCCGGGGCCATCTTGCAATTGCCTCCTGAAAGGTGAAGAAGCCCAGGTGAGAGGCATGCTTCACGTAGAGTCGTGAAGGTACATTTCCATAAAGATATCCACCAAAGTGCAGTGCAAACACTTTTGAACTAGGCTTTCCTCACCTTGAATCTTGCATCTGCAGCTTATGGCCATGACACCTCAGGCAAGATGGAACATTCACGGACCCTAGTTTGGTGGTCTGTAAAACAAGGCACGCAGTGGGCATGGAAGCACAGAGTGGGCACTCAGTAGAGTGCAGCTCTCATTGTCTCCTCCTATCTGGCTCTGTTCCTGTGAGTGTCCATGCTGTTGCCGCTTTTCACAAGAGAAGAGACCACAGTGGATGGACTTCAGAATAGTTTTTGACAATGAGAAGGGGCTTAAAGACTGACCGCGCCTTATATTAATAAAATATGGAGTCTAGGTCTACTTGAAATTTACTTCGTCAGCCACACAGCAGTATTTTTATAATTGCTTGTGAGACAATGGTGAGTCATCTTATTACTACTGAGTCATCTCTCCAGTACTGGGAGAAAGACGAGCAAGGGCTCATCAGGGCTGACCCCAGTAGTCCTCAGAAGTCTGGAAGTTCTTTGGATTGGTTTGATTATTTTCTTGTTTTTTTTCCCTAGGAGACCCGGATAGTCTTGGGAACATAATGGCATAGTCAAGGGTACCTACTCAGAGGCTAAGTGTGTACTTAGAATTACTGTTCTAATGGATAAAACCCCTCAAAATTGGTTAACTCAGTGAAAAATCAGATTAGCCACACAAGTTGTTTGAAACAAATGACTAATTTAATCAAAACAATAACTCAATAACCTCTACAGACCGGACCAAAGCAAGTAAAATTAACTTGATATTCTTAAATGTGTCATGCCACATGCTGAATTGACAAGAACACGAAAAAGAAGAGCATATGAAAGACAGAGGATAAACATTTCTGAGTGCACCGTGCATATATCTACAACATCATGAATCTCTTTTGACTTCTTCCTCCATCACCATCCCCCATTCTGACTGTGTTACTTAACTATGAGCTCTTAAATATCTGCATATTCAAGGATTTTCCTTGAACCTCCTTAGAGGCATAGAACTCTTTGTTATGAAACAAACATTTTCTGGGCACCTGGGCGGCTCAGTCGTTAAGTGTCTGCCTTTGGCTCTGGTCGTGATCCCAGAGTTGGGATCAAGCCCCACATCGGGCTCCCTGCTCGGCGGGAAGCCTGCTTCTCCCTCTCCCACTCCCCCCTGCTTGTGTCCCCTCTCTTGCTGTGTCTCTCTCTGTCAAATAAATAAAATCTTTAAAAAAAAAAAGAAACATTTTCATACACTTCCCATATAAAGAAGGCAGTACTTATTTCCATGTGCCGCAGTTAATTTCAACTCCAAAATTTGGCTTGCCATAATGTGGACATGGCTTGGGGTAATAGATCAAGTACTTAATTAAGTTTGGGACATCCTAGGTAAAGAAGCTGGTGAAATAATTTTTTTTCTGTTTAAAACAGACATTTTTTTCCTATAGGAAGCCTTTCATATTCTAAGTCATTTATGTAATAAAACTGCTTATTTACAACTTCACTGTTAGACATTGACAGGGTAGTAAAGGAGACAAAGTAAAACATTATCAAATAAAAGGACATGGTGACTCTTAAATACTGTTTAGGAATTTTGAAAGTTTAATCTTTCTGAGAAGGGAGTCTTTTAGCTACTTTGCGGAAGCCACTCTCATTTGTAAATTAACTGCTTAATACATTTTGTCTTTGCAATGTGATTTACTAGTTCCTTTCTTGATCAAATGCCCTTGAACATCACTGGGAGTTATGTCTAAATAACTCCTTTAGAACTGGGCCCGACGCAGATCCCGAGTGGGCAAATTCTAGAGAATGTGTGAAATGTTGGTGTCTGTGTGTCAGGTCAGGGTGGGAGAAGTGAAACCTCCTCGCTTCAGATACTCATACACATTTTATTTCTGTCCTCCGTTCGGTGGGACTTCCACAGAATATAAGGGAACCATTCTGCGGACACAGGGAGAAGTGAGATTTTGACATGTGCGAGATCCTGAGAATTATCCTGAAAATCTGTTTTCAGAAAAAACAACTCTCATTCAACTGCCCTTCCCATACAGGTGGTCTCCCAGACAGCTTTTTCTGTGCGAACAAATGAATAAGTGGAGGAATCTGACTGTTCCATTAGTGAAGAAGCTGCTTTTGCGGAAAAATGCCAACTGGATTAAGGCCGGATTTTCTAAGAAAGAGGATAGGATCTCAGACCTGGAGACTGGTATTTGCTTTTGACGTACACAATACCCTTTTAGCGATTGGTTCAATGGTTGGCAGTAGATCTGGAAAGGAAGTATAGCCAACTCTCATCCACTTGAGAGGAGAAACTTGGGCCACGGGAGCCAGGATGGGCTGGGAGCCGGGATGGGCTGGAGGGGTAAAGGGTGGACAGGGCTAGCCCAGGGCAAAGTTGTGAAGAAGGTAAAGCTTCATTTGCAGATGCATTCCCACTCCCAACTCAGGCATCCAGTAAATTCCAAAGCGGGGGCCCTAACTGTCATTTCCTACCTAAGCCTAGATTGTTTGGTTGGGATCCAGATTTCAAAAGAAGCAAGAAAATAATAAAACAAAAACAAAAGCCAACAATGTATGCAGTTGTGATTACAAAGAGTGTAGATACTAATTGCAGAAAACCTGGAATATTCAGTAAAGAATAAAGACAATGATTACTCTCCACCCATTCCTCAGAGGTAACGACATTAGCTTTTCTGATTATTCTATTATACGTCACACACATTTTCAGTAGGAGTGAGGGTATCACAGTTGACCCTTAAGATTATTTTTTACCCTTCTTTCCACCAAGATTCATTTATTCTGTTATCTCCTTTTAAAATCCTGCTGAATGCTAGAGGTACAGTCAGTTCTGTTGTAACGTGATATATGCACTTCTGAGAATATACATGTTCCACAAAACTGCGCAATAGAAACCATAGTCCTTATGAGAAAATGAGATTGACGGAACAACACTCAAAAACTTTGTTGGCGACACATAGACAGAAGCTTAGTAAAGTGGCAGCACAGTTGTACCCATGCCAAGTGATTATGAAATATACAAATACTGCAATACATATGGTGTTGTATCTGAGAAAAGAGCTGACGTTTACTTGGAGAAGTATGCCTTGGAAGGGTTGGCTCTTGTGAGTTATTCTGAAGTGCTGCAAGAAAGGTTGTCTGAAATTTTTTTGATAACTCAGCTTAGGTAATACTTGCTCCAGTTGAGGTTCATTTGTCACCACTTGGTTTGGACTGACGTGAGGCTCTTGATTTCACATAGTGTGAATATTTATACACTTCGCTGCGAAAATACTTTTGCATTTGATAATTAGATGGCATCTCTGACCCTGCTGGAGGCTTAAACAATATATGGTATAAGCAACCTTCTAATATCCCCCAAATTATGAATTCTGAAACACATATGGCCCCAAGGGTTTTAGATAAGAGACTGGATCTGTAAGGGCCAAAAATGGGTGACTCATTTTAGGTAACGATACATTTCCATTTTGACAGGGGCCCTCGGTGCTGTAACATTTAGGGGCGACCACCTTGGGAAGGCCAGTGGAGCGAATGATGTGGCTGACCGCTCTTCCCTTGTGGAAGCTGTCTTCTTTGTCACCAGCACCCCAGTTGTACTCTTTCTACTCTAGCTGTTCTTTCTTAGATTACATTGTGTTTCTTTTCCCCTGCCCATCTGTAACATAAGCGTTTCTAAAGGTGTGATCCATGGCCTGTCCACGTCGGAAGTATCAAGCAAAAGGCAAACTCTCAGGTCTCAGGGCAGAAACTCATAGAATGGAGCCCTAGTATTTTTAATAATTTGCCCCATGATTCAGATGCACATTAGAAGTTGGAGTCTAACTGTCTCAGAGCTTCTTAAAATCCTTGGCCAATATTGAAGGAAAGTCTCATAACTTTTCCGGGCCTTATGATTCTCTGTGTAATAACAGAAGGCAGCAAGGTACAATGGCAAGAATGTGGAGCCTGCATCTAGTGTGGGTTCTGCTTGGTATCCTCAGGAACATGATAAGGCCTCAGTTTCTACTTCTGTTAATAGGAAATGAGAAACCCCTGCTTTTAAAATGGGATTTCTGTGCATCGCAAATGGCATGTGTGAATAAAAGATACTGCTAAAGGAGAAAAAAAAAAAAGAAGTTGGAGTCTACTACATTAAATAATAGTATATGTCAATATCCTTCCTTATGTTGACTTCCTAGTTTTACTTCGGTCTCACTTGATCAATGGCTGACCACTTTATCGTTTATGGCACGACAGCACGTAGCATCTTTATCTTTACTCCTGGGCTTCAGACTCCTATGAGCAACTGCTAACTTGGATGTCCCACAGGCATTGAAAATTTAGCATATTCAAACTGGCCTCATCTTCTTGTTACATCTCAATGAATGGAGCCACAATCATCGCATTGTCCCCAGCCAAAACTCTCAGCTCATCTTTGTTCTCTCTCTCTCTCTCTCTCTCTCTCGACTTCCATACACTTCTCCCACTTTCAAAATATATCTCTAATCTTTCCACTCTTCTCCTTCCCCTAACCTAGGCCACCACTATCTCTTGCCTCAACTACTGCAGCAGCACGATCTTCTCCTTCCCGACTGTTCTTGTCCAATCCATTCTCTATTCTCCATAACGGAGCCCGATTGATCTTTTAAAAAAAATGTGAGTTAGAACATGTCACTCTCCAGCTTAAAAACTTTTAAGAGCATACAAAGCACTACCGATCGTCACTTGCAAGAGTCCAAACTCTTTATCAAGACGTGAAGGCCCTGGTTGTCCCTCTAGCCTCATCTCTGTGGGCCCCGTACCCTGTGACACCCTGCCACCAGAAGATGCCATGCCCACCCTCACTTTATTTAGGTCTCCCTGCCGTGTATTCCTGTGGTCCCTCGTGCTTCCCTCGCACAACACTCATTGAACTGTACGTAATTGCTTGCTTAATTATCCATTTCCTCCATCACCAGACTCTAAGCTCCATGATAGCAGGACCCTGTCTGTCTTGCTTATTATCGAATATTCCAATGGCAAGTAGTCAATTAATACCTGATGAACAAATGAATAAATGAATTATTTTGGCATGTGTGGATGTGAGGGCAGGGGTGGGGCCTTTTATGCCCCACCCCTGCCTTTTAAGCAATACAAGTGAGGATGGCTGGCCAATTCAATTTAGTTCAAGACAACTCAATTTAACAAACGGTTATTATTGAGTATTTATTATGCTCTATTGGGCATGTCACAAAGTTGGAGAAGACAAGGCCTCTGCCCTCAAAGACTACTGCCTTAACCTGACTTGTCACTTGCTGGCATCCTGCTGTTTATGGACAGATGGCTCAGAATCACAATGCCACTGGTGCCCTGACTTCAGGAACTGCCTGATGCCTCTAATCCCCCACTTGGGGTCCTGCCTGCCCCCACTTCAGGTGTCTGCCCAAACTGTGCCCGAATTTGCCACATTCATTTTACCATGGGAAAAGCACTGTGTAATGACTGAATTCTCTCAAGGACGTTCCCACTGGCTCCTTACTGCTATGTGCCCTTGGCCTTTGGGAGACAAGCGATTTCCATATAAGATTACATTTATAGCAGAAGCGACAGCAGAAGCAGGAGTGAGGCAGAAATCTCAATTCCATCTTTTAGAAGCTGGTTGGCCTTGGGCAAGTCTTGATTTTCCCATGTAGAAATAGAGATAATAATAGCCAACTCATGGAGTTTTGTGGCTCTTAATGCTATTAACCAAAAATAATAATGGCAAAGATTTCTAGAGTGCTTATTACATGCTGGACATTGCCCTAAGGGCTTACTTCAGTTAATCTTCCACAGTCTTAAGCGGTAGATACCAATATAATATTCATGTTACAGGTGAGGATGGTGAGGCTTAAGTAACTTTCCCATGCTAATAGTGAGCAAGCGGAAGGGTTAGAATTTCTTCCAGGCAGCTTAGCACCAGAGTCCATGTCCTCCATCACTATGCTGTTTCCTGGGCATGAGGTTAATTGAAGATACGGATAAAATTTCTATTCTGGGGGCACCTGGGTGGTTCAATGTGTTAAGCATCTGCCTTCGGCTCAGGTCGTGACCTCAGGGTCTGGGGATGGAGCCCTGCGCGTTGGGCTCCCTGCTCAGCGGGGGGCCTGCTTCTCCCTCTCCCTTTGCTCTCCCCACCCACTCATTCTCTTTCTCTCAAATAAATAATAAAGTCTTAAAAAACCCCACAAAACGTCTATTCTGATACTTGGGAAAATTAGCAAAACATTTCTAAAGGGATTTATTCCATTTTACATGAATTCTCTTGTTTCCAGGGTCTAGAGAGAACGTGCTGTGAAGTTTTCTTTTCTACAGAATAAATGGGGGCTATTAAAAATATTAAAAATGTTATTTTTTACTTAGCATTTTCCTCCTACATTACTGATACGTTATCTGTTACGTGTAGTTAGGTCACATGTGGCCTGGTCTTAGAGATGTTCAGCCCCTTGGAAGTTGGATGGAGTAACTGAGCATACTGGGAAGGAGTAGGGGAAGAACATACATCTTTTAGTTATTTATTAAAGGAGCTGGCCAGCTTAGTGATCGAGATGATTCTTGAGTCTAGTGGCTGTCTTCAGTCCAGACTTTTGCTTTATTTAATATATTATTATCTTGATTACATGATATAACTGAAGTAGTTTTATATCATGATAAGAGTTTTTGTTTAAGTGCTTGCAGGCAAATAGTGACTATAAAGCAACATTATAGTTTACAATATGGTAAAAAGGGAATTAGACTAGTGTTTTTAAAATTTATTATTTATTTATTTATTAAAAGATTTTATTTATTTGAGAGAGAGCAAAAGGAAGCACACAAGCAGGAGGAGCACCAGGCAGAGGGAGAGGGACGAAGCAGACTCTCCACTGAGCAGAGAGCCCGATGTGGGGCTCGATCCCAGGACCCTGAGATCATGGCCTGAGCCGAAGGCAGACGCTTAATGACTGAGCCACCCAGGCACCCCACTAGTGTTTTTTTTAAACCACTTTATTCATTCACAAACTTACAAGTATCTACTACGTGCTAACGATTTCTAGATTCTAAGAATTTTAGGACACAGAAGGTATATTAATGACTGAATGTGGCTAACATCCTTTACCCTAAGATATTCCTATAGTCTCGCTTCTATGGGCTTTGAGCCTTTTTTTGGGTATAATATAGGGTTTTATTGTGATGCTGCACATTCAAAGGAGATAAATAGTTGGCTTGAAAGTCCAGTCCATGGCATATAATTGATCTCCCTGGGAGTTCAGTTACCAAATTTCCTTGGTGACATCTGGCTCAAGATAACCAAAGCCATCTACCTACATATTCATATTGAATTCTTTCTAAGAAAGATTGGGTATAGTGGCAGGAATATAAATAAATATGCTCTAATTTCATAAATTTGTGTATGTTGACATATTTACGTTCA
Source organism: Neomonachus schauinslandi (assembly GCF_002201575.2). Taxonomy (NCBI): domain Eukaryota; kingdom Metazoa; phylum Chordata; class Mammalia; order Carnivora; family Phocidae; genus Neomonachus; species Neomonachus schauinslandi. Next base: position 82,772,540 of record NC_058403.1, on the reverse strand, counting down.
TTAAAGTTCAGAGTAAAATCTGAGTTAACTCAGTAAATAAATCCATCAGCAAAGGGTACCTTTTATGAAATAGCTGCAGCATTTAAAGAGGTTAAATATATTTAGGCTTCTATCCATTTGAAGGCAGATTCTGAAGTATTGATATAAGGCCCTAAAAAAAGATCTGAAAAGACATGTGCACTAAATAAATAAGATCGCAGATTTAGTGAGATTTAACATAAGCATTTACAGAAGCTGACACTGAAGGAGAAGAGGTGATCTATAACTGAGAATAGAGAGAGAAAGTCTCTTCAGTGGTATGAGGGGCTGAACTGTGTTCCCCCCAAATTCATGTGATGTAGCCCTAATCCCCAGAATGTGAGTGTATTTGAAGAGGTAAAATTTAAAAAGATAATTAAGTTAAAATGAGGTCATTGGGGGGGGGGCTAATCCAATATGACTGATGTCCTTATAAAAATAGGAGATTATGGTACAGATGTGTACAAAGGAAAGACCATGTGAAGACAAAGAGAGAAGACCACCTCCATATACAAGTCAAGGAGAAAGGCTTCTGAGGAAACCAATCCAGCCAACACTTTGATCTCAGGCTTCTAGCTTCCCAGAAGAGTGAGAAAATAATTTTCTGTTTTTCGTTTTTTTTTTTTTTTAAGATATTTTGTTTTGTTTTTTAAGCTGCCCAGTCTGTAGCACTTTGTTATGGCAGCCCTAGGAAATTAATAAAAGTAGTTTTACCACTTCCCGCCCCTTGACCCTCTTGCCTTTGTTTTTGAAGACATAAGCATTGTTTCGCTTCTTCTACTCGATTTGGCTCTGAATATGATGTGACTCTCAGAATAGCTGACGAGTCACAAGAATTTCATTTCTGTATTGCAGTGTTAGCTGAGTCAAGTTTGATGCTGAGAGACCCTGTAAATATCTTCAAGTTTATCCTTGAATGGGAACAAAGAAAGGATACTTATTATATTTGTAGATGACGAGAAACCAGAGGGCACAGACAACCCAAATCATCTTGATTGGTTGAGCAAGGAGCTGAACTGAAGTAGAGGAAAATTCAAAAGAGATAAATATAAGTTCTTGAACTTGAATTTAAAAATGTCAATTGTGTAAGTACAAGGTAGGAGAGAAATTGTTAAACAGAAGCATGTATTGAAAGCTTATTATGAGTCAACTGAATCATGAGAAGGCCCTCATATTCGGTGTTCTTATAAGCTATCATTTATGGACTCCATGTTTTCAGGGGTGCCTGGTAAGAAAATGAGCTGCCTTAGGAAGTAGGAATATGAATTTCACATGGCTGGAGGTGTCCAAGCAGTAACTGGGCAACCACAGGGACGTGGCAGAGGATACCTAGTTAACTTGAAGACACACTGTTGGTTGAAGTTAAACTCACACTAATTGCTGCCTGAGGAATTCAAGACCACCTGCCCCTACATAATTCTGAGTTTTTGCTATTGCCATCTTTTAAATATTAGTACTTAGGAAAATGGGGGGAAGGAAATAGAAATAGCTCTGAAAGCCAATGATACCAATGTTAATTTATTTTATCTCCATTTATTTACATCTCCCTTTGACATAAATCATTTACTTAAATGGGGATTTGGAAACAGTGGTCTTTGGCTGTATTGAGGGTCTGTCCATCTTGACAACTCCAGATATTGGTTGAATTTGATTTATTCTGAGGTTAGTATCTTAAATGGTGATATGTTGATCTTGGTTTCACCTCTACCCTCTGTTGTTTTTAAGATAACCAGAAACAGATTGATCCATAAAACATGTGTTTACCTGTATACACTAGTGAAATCTTATGCTGGGAAAAGTCCCCATTTTAATAAGCTTTAAACAAAAAATTCTACCTTAGGTGCTAATTAGAATCTAAATTCAGGTGTTAACCTCTTTGACTGAAAGTGCATGTTGAGTAATTGCAGGAAAGGGGCCAATTTCAGGCACAGCAGTAATTACTGAATTAGTAGAAAAGTTCAAGTAGGGCTTCGGATTTCAGATCATTACTGAGCTTTCTGAGGAACAGCTAATCCTGGAGTGATTGGGCTTCTCACACCTGTGTGTGCATGCTTGTTTGTGTGTGTGTGTGAGCATGAGTGAGTGTGAAGGGAGCTCCACTTAAATTTCAAAGAAATAACCTTACAAATGACCACGGAATTGGATCCTAATATTTCCTATTATTTAAATACATCATTTTAAAGACCTCTGAATTGACCTTTAATGCTTTTACCCTTTACTTCAAAAGTAGGGAAAAAAAAGCAGAGTCTGTCTTATCTGATAGAATGGTTTTATTCTTAAAATTTAGTCTGTTGCATTATTTACTTCCTTAATGTCCTGGGAATTAGCCTTTAATGTGCCAGGGAGTATCCACCTCTGATACAGGATCCACATCCGGGGCTTCATTGAATTTGGTTGTTCCCGAGGCTCAACTAAGCCCTTAAGCTGACTATAATGATGCTTTCCAAAGATGTATAAGAGGAAAGCATGGGAGACTACAGTCGCCTTGTTGTTGTTGGTACACAGTGTGCTGTGTACCACCTTCAAACACAATCTAATGGCCCTAAGGAGAAACAAGATCCATAGGGACAAAATCAACCCAAATCTTCAGGGCACAAGGTAGCTTATGCCCTCCTTCACTATGGTGACTGTTTCTTCACCTCTGAGTGTAATTTTAAGTGTTAGCTCTGATTTATGAAGTGTTAAATGGTCTGTAGTCTTGTAAAGAGCTCCTCGCTTACCCTAGGAACAATGGTGAATTATTAGCATCTATTCACTGACCTCAAAAGTAAAACTGTGGAAATCTGTGGTACCCAACTGGTTATGGGCATTTCTCAAGGAGCCTTTGCACACATTAGTTTCTAGTGCTTGTAGTGTGTGATGCAGAGAGACATAACATAGGCTTCATGCCTGGATGAAGAGTTCATAATCAAATCAACTATAAATAGAGTTCGATAGTAATACCAAATAGAATAAAACTGGAATAAGGCTAGCTATTCGTCAATGTGGAAATAAGTAAATTATGGGACATCCATATAATGAATGGGATACTGTGGACACATTAAAAAAAATTAGGTAGCTCTGCATGTATTGGTATATAAAGAACCTCAGGATATATTTTTGGGATTAAATAAAAGCAGAATAATAGATCTAGAGTTAGCTTACCTGTGCATTTTTTTTTTTAAAGAAAAGGATGTCTATAAATAGTGTGTATGCTTAGATAAGCATACTTTTTCTTAATGTTCTATAAGAAAGATGATAATAGTTACTTTTTGGGCAATTGGGGATAATTATGGGAGGTTAGGAATGTGTGAATAAGGAAAGAGTTACTTTTATTTATACCTTTTGGCATGTTTTGATTTTTTTTACCATATGTATATATTGATTCTATTTTTAAAATATAAGTCATTTCTAAGAGGCACGCAAAGTCAGACTATATTGAAAATAAAATAAGGTGGCATATTATTCATTATCAAATGAGTGTTAAAATCAATGGGCATTACAGAAGTTCAAGAGAGAGAGAGACATCAGTAAATGAGCTTCTGAGTAATTGCTCTAATAATTACTCCATTTATGGAACTGTGCTAATACCATATTTGACATATTTCCATCCATTGCAGTTATTATCTCTATTGATGCTCAAACCATCTCTTCTTCAGCCTGTGAAGTTGAGTTGACTCCCACGTCCTTTCGATATAACCGCAGTAATCTTTGATAGTTTCTTTGTTTTCTGGTATGCAAGACGTTCCGGGATCATCTTGTACGTTTCCCACCCCACACCTGGAATTGGACGTCTCTCCAAAGAGCACTGGTCCATTTTATTGGGAAATAGTGTTCAGCGAGTATGTCTGGATCCTCGTGGTGCTTATTGCTACAGGGTTGGTCGCTTTTTCTAGGCCTTTTCAACAAACAGATTTAGGAAATGTGTGTATGTGTGTGAGCGTGTGTATAAACATTTATTTACATGGTAAAATACACATGAGTTCATACTGATATTTTCTACCAATAATTACTTTAAACATGAATGGTCTAAATGCTCTAATCCAAAAACATAGGGTAGCAGAAAGGATAAAAAACAAGACCCATTTATATGCTGCCCACAAGGGACTTACTTCAGACCTAAAGACACAGACAGAATGAAAGGGAAAAGATATTCCATGCAAATGGAAAAATGCACTAATATTTTCTTTCCTTTTTTTTTTTTTTAAGATTTATTTATTTATTTTAGAGAGAGAGAGAGAGAGAGAGCGCGCGCGCGAGTGTGCGCGAACGCACGTGAGCGGGGGAGAGGAGGGGCAGAGGGAGAAGGAAGGAGAGAATCTCCAGCAGACTCCCCGCTGAGTGTGGAGCCTGAGGTGGGGCTCCATCCCAGGACCCTGAGGTCACGACTTGAGCGAAAACCAAGAGTCAGCCCCCTAACTGTCTGAGCCACCTAGGCTCCCCAAAAAGCACTAATATTTTCAATTCATATTCAGAGGTTTATCTGAACCTCATTGAGCTTACTACATATTTATCTCCTCACACTGAAAATTCCAGTTCTCAAATAGACCAACATAATTATATAACATTCTCAGAATAACAATACCAACACCATTACTACTAATATAATTACTGAAAACAGTTATAATTAGAGAACACCGTTATCTTTAGAGTGTTTCCTACTAAGAACATATGGTCAAATGGCTGTTGTAAAAGTCATTTGGAACAGTTCCTCTCTGTCAGGTTATGCCATCAGGGGGCACACAGTGAGGTTCATTTGTTTCACCTTATTTTTGATTTTTCAGGGATTGCATTTTAAAATTTCATTTTATTTAGTAATTATGTAAAATATTAACTGGGTTCCAAAGTCAAACCTATAAAACAATATATATTCAAAAATGTAGTTATTATGTCCCCTGTTCTATAGGTAACCCTTAAAAATTTTTTAATTTTATGATTCGTTTATCCCTTGTTTCAGTTTTTGATTTTTAAATTTTTGCTGCCCACCACCCACCTGCCCCTCCCCTTGTTTTATTTTTAGTATAATCAAATGAATATTTTAGGAAAACAGAAGCATTTAACTTAACAACATAACATGGAGATCACACCACCCTAGGAGGTAAAGATATCCCTTATTTCTTTTTATAGCATCTTTCATAGCTTTTTGTTTTCTTTGAAGCTTCTAGTTCTCATTATTTCATTTTCCTTTTGTTTTATTTTTAGTTTGCTTACCTTTTCTAGGTATTTAACACCAACTGATATTCACGCCCTCCCCGTCTCAATCTTTTCTCAGCGTATTTAAGCACATCCAGTTTTCCATCAAGTTCAGCTCTGAGTCTTTCTTCCAGAGTCTGCTGCCTGCTGTCATCTGGGCCGATAAGTCCCCTGGCCTCCGGCCCAGCTGTCATCCTGCCCTTTACCACCGCCCTTCACCACAGTCCGGGGGATTTCCTCCTTTATCATGAGTAAAATCACCTGCTTATTGGTTCCCCTGTCACCTTCCTTCTTGTTTTCCTCCCTCATTTTGATAAAACATAGTTAATGCCTTTGACTTTATATTGTGATGAGGTTTGTAACTGCTGTTCACTCTCCTTCATCCCCCATCACCCCAAAATGGGGATATCACTGGAGCATTATCCCAGTGAGTTGTCATTACCCTAAGGGTCCCATGATGTACTTTCATACGGCACTTAAATCATATAACGTGTAAATGTTTCACAAACTGATTCCGATTCTCCCCTTCCTCAAAAAGGCCATGACTCAAGGCGGTATCCAGGACAATTAACTAGGGAGTCATTTGCTCTAAGTCAGGTAGCTCCTTTGCCTACTGCTGAGCAGTTTCTGATATAATTGACACAAAACCTAGTAACAGACTGAAAAGACTTGAAAGCTGTTTTATGTACATGGTCGAAGTATGTGACACAGCCTAAGCAAAGCGCTGAGTAAGTCCAAAGATCTCAGAGTGTGATTGTTTGCATCAGATTATCAGTGCATTTGTGGAGATGATGAGAGTCTATGACAGGTATGATATCTTCATGCCCATAGAGCATGATTCTCTCCTACAGGTACAATAAAATTCCCAGGTTGAGTTTAAAAAATAATGAGGGGTTTAAGCTCCTTGTGTCTAAAGCAAGCAAGTAAGCAAACAAACAGATGAATAACACAGACACAATTATTTTAAAATGAGAGACGCATGCATGTATGGATGCAGCAGAAAAAAGAGGGAAAACATTCACCGGTTGGCTTTTGGTTATGTATTTCAATAATGTACAGGGTTTGTGGTTTATAACATCATCAGAGTTGTATAATAGCATTATATCCCTGAGAGTTGTGCAGTTATCTCTCCCTTTCTCTTTCTTTTCTTTGTGTATAATGGGGGATCTAAGCCTGGATCCATGCCCTACCCAGGACATTTCCTCTTTGTGGCATGTGAGCCGTTACCAACGCTAAGATTTACTGCTTTGGGGATTGGTTCAGAACAAATGTTCCAAACAGCCGTCTGCCTCGGGCAAGGTAATTTTGGACAAATTCAACAAGACTTCAAAGGAAGCCACCTACTACAATGCCTAAGGAGGATAAAGACCTGATTTAAATGAATGTATTGCAATTAGTGGGTATTTACTTTATATGTTGCCAAGTTCTGATAGCTTTCTCTAACCCTCAGGGAAATAATATATATGTCTACTTCTGGTGAGCTGAAGAAACGGGATATGTGCTTCCCAGAGAGACAGGTGTTGTGAACATACACAGATCTAAAGGAGAGAAAAGACAAAAAGTCCATGAGAGCTGGAGACAAAGAATAAATGCAATGTTTGTTTTGAACCGAAGAGAAAAAAAGGTGAGTGTAAGTGCTGTGCTGCCAACATCCCCCTCCCTGAGAAAAGAGTAAGCCCCTCTTCTGCAAAATTCTGTCTTCTTTGAAAATAGCTTGTATTAACTAAAAAAAGTAAGGACGAGGCAACATTTAATATCAATACATGCGGAAAAGCCACTTATCAATTAAAGGAGACGGGGACCACCACACTGACGTAGGTACATCCCCAAGTGCTAGAGTTTAATCCAATCATTCAGCATGAAGCATTCCAGCAGTAGAGGAAATTAAGGATTAAACTGTGGTGGAAGAATGAGAAAGTAAGACGTTGCATGTATAGGCTGAGTGGACTTTAATCAAATCAAGCCAGAAACAGACCGACATGGAAATCTAATAGCCCAGTGTTCTCAGATTCACGTTCCCGGTTTCATTCCAGGTCTTACACTTAAAAGGGAGGTTTAGTGTAGGAATTGTTACAGGAAAAGGCCAGCGTGTTCTCTTAGCATTTGTCACAGAAAGAATGTTCAGAGAGTTGGCCCCAAATTTCGTCAAGAGGGACCGTATAGAGATTTCCATTTGGGGGTGAGGGGAGAGCAGATGCCAACCAGTCCCCCAAATCTGACTTCACTTTGCTCTGAAAAAAATCCCAAGAGAGGAAAAGCAAAATACACTCCGTCTCCTCTGTGCTCCTGTTTATTTCGGACGGTACACAATGGAGCAAATCATCTCTCACTGAGCAATCTAATCCAAGACACAGATTTAAAAGCAGGTCTAGAGTTAGAAGTCTGTTAATCAGTAAGGCGGCCTCACTCAGATTTTCAAACCTGATTTATCTAGATAATTGCCAATCTTCTCTTGCACTGGAGAGAAATAGCCACATATCTCCACTGTGTGTATCACTAACCTCTTCCTGAATTCTGGACTCAAACTCCTATTTCGATGTTTAGAACTTATCTGACAGATGAAAAGCCTTTGTAAAACTAACCTCTACAAAAAACTGCTCAAACATCCTTCTGGAAGTGTTACTGTCTCTTGCTATCTGGAACACATTTCCTGATCTTTATCATTCGCGATTCTGTGAACCAGCTGGATGTTTTTTGGTTGGTGGCGTATTTCCTCCTGGATGTCCTGCACCATTCCTAGTCTGGGAGTTTTGCTGTGGCCCCTGAATTTTTGAGATCTCTGAGACTGTTGATGTCTGATTACTGGTGTTTTAGAGTAAGCGGAAGAGGAGAGAAACCCGTTTAGGAATGGGGAGTGGGACTTCTGATGGCCCCGGGACTATTTATTTCAGTCCATCTTCAACCATCTGACATGTGCTCATGGTTGAAATGTAGGTGTCTTTTAGGTGTGTGGCCCGGTGTGGCTGTCCCCTCCTGTTTACCTTAGCAGCTTGTCTGTCTGAAAGTTATGATACCGCAAAGCCTCTTTAGGGTCTCAGAGCATGATGTGGCATGCTGACTTGGAGAAACAGCCCCCGGGGCTCGCTCTCTAAGCTGCTGCAGGTAAACTGCTGAGGTGTGGGCAGGTGAGTGTTCAAGGGAACAATGTGGAGGAGGGCAGGGGAATGCAGCCTGGCTTCACCTGAGTGTCCTGAGACAATTAGGCAACTTCTGTCCTGGAAGACTCTCCTTTGGAAAGATGAAGGAAAATCTGTTCAGTGACTACTGTCGTGTTCTGAAATGTCATGTGATGCTAATTTTTCACTTCCTGGGCCTGCCATCCCACCCAAATCAGATTTTGCTCAGCACATTTGTTAACAAAGTCAATCCCGTTGATTGGTGCCTTTTAAGTAAGGAAACTTTCTAATTTTTAAAAACACATTAGCAAAGGAATTTATTCTCAGATAAGGCAGAGTGAAGTGGCAGTGTAAACATAATGACCTGAAGGAAGGCAACCTTTAAACCACACACACACACACACACACACACACACACACACACACACACACACGGGCGGGGGAGGGGGGTTGCTGGGGAGGAGAGAGAGAGGCAAATAAGAGATTTGAAATAATCAGTTTCTTTAATCTGGTGGCCAGACTTTCGCAAATATCTTTTTGACTGCATCATTTCTAGAACAATTACTTCTAACAAAATTTAAATTTTTTATCTCCCCTTTGACAGTCTAGTTTTGTCTTTTTTATTGATATAAGTAATACACAAATTCAGTATTATTGTAAAAGATTCGAGGAACACTTCTATCCCGACCCCTTCCAGCCCTCCCTGCCAGACACAGTCATGCACTGTCCTTCCCTTCTGAGAGGTTAAGTGGGGGTCAGAAGTGTGCTCTGTATCTTTTGAATTTCCTTTCACCACTTTTACCTACAAATATAACTTATTTGGAGGTTTAAAAAATAAACATAAAAAGAAATATGCCCACTTTTTTTGAAATTTGCTTTTTTTTTTTTTTTTAACTTTATGTCTTGGAAGGGGCACCTGGGTGGCTCAGTTTTTACGCATCTGTCTTTGGCTCAGGTCATGATCCCAGAGTCCTGGGATCGAGCCCCATATAGGACTCCCTGCTCGGCAGGAAGCCTGCTTCTCCTTCTCCCACTCCCCCTGCTTGTGTTCCCTCTCTTGCTGTGTGTCTCTCTTTGTCAAATAAATAAATTTAGAAAAATATGTCTTGGAGAGTTTTCCAAGGCAGTGTGTATTTGAGTGTCTGCATTTTTTAAATGGCTGTTTGGTGTGGGGTTACCATAACTCATTTACTCATTCCTTTGTTGATGCATGTTAAGGCTGTCTTTTTTCTATTATAGTGAAACTTTCAATTCCCCCCCCCCCCCATAAGTGTGAATGTATTCTTAGCTGAAATTTCTACAAGTAGAATTATTGGATTAAAGGTGTCGATTTTGCTATCCTTTTCCAATAAAACTCATATTTTAATTGATAAATCAATTACTAGCATATATTGTATATCTACTATGTGCATGGACCTTTAGGCAAGACATAAACATATATGTCTTAGCAGGGGATATGAATGACTCCCATATGAGACCAAGGCTTTTCAGCCAGAAACCATTTTTAAATTAATTTTGCTTTCTTTGGTCAACAAGACTGTCCTCTAATGTAAGTAAAGCCTGTAGGCCTTTCTTGTACTGCAGACTGAAGCTGTTTTATTATAATATAACAGTTTTCGATTTAGGACCTTGCACTGCAAGTTTGTGATTGACTTTTGATTACAAGATTTCAAAGGCCTTGTGGCTGTTTTTGATTGGGGATTCCCAGGCTCTGAATATCCAACTATCCGTAATATATCTGGGCAATGCAATCCCTAAAATCCCTTGTGACCTACAGCAGGGCTTGGGGACTAGACTTGGACAGCCCAGCCACAATATCCAGCAGATGCAGGTGGGGGTAGTAGGAATGAGTCTGATGGTGTTTCTCCAGGACAGCTGATGAGGTGGGACACCAACTCTGGGTGAAGTAGTTTGCCTGTAGCTAGTGAATAGTAGAGCAGAGAACTGAATTCGGGTATTTTGGCACCAGAGCCTGAACATTTAACTACTAGTTTATTCTGTAATTATCAGTACCAAAAGGAATTGTTATCAGTACAAAAAAGGTTCAGGGAAGGGAATGTTTGCTATGGGCTAGGACTGCCCCATAGGACTTTCAGGAAGGAGCTGGAATTTGAATGGCTTAGATTGAAGTTATGAGGAGGAAGAAGAGGAAGAAGATACAAGGCAATTCGGAAAGGAACAAAGTACAACTAAAGATATGGGAGGAGAAAATAAAAAACCAAAGGATTCACAACAATAACAACCATAATAATAGCAATAGATTTAACATTACAGATCACTTTAATTTGGGCCTTTACTAAGTGCTCACTGGCAAGCATTTTATTTAACTCTTAATAGATTCTGATGAAATAATATTATTCTCCTTATATACATGTGGAAATGGAGCCTAATGATATTAAGTCAGCTGCCCAAAGCCATGGAGCCAACACAGACGTGTAGCCCAGTAAGTGGACGGGTTGAAGTGCAAGGTGCACAGAGAGAGGAAGGGCATGGCGGGAAGGGCGGAGAGGAAGCCTGGCACAAGTCATGCAGGGCCTTGAATGACCATGTCAGTAGGCAGTGGGGGAACACTTGGAAAGTTTTTGAAACTGGAGTGACGTGATGACACACTCCTATTCTTTTTGCTCATAAGCTCTCCTCTCCTTTCTAATGAGAGGTGGAGATCCGCTGTCACTCTTGGTTTGTATATGGGGAGTGGGACTTCTGATGGCCCACTGGTGATGGTGCAGTCATCACTGCAGCTGAAGATAAGAGAACCTCAACAGTGTGGCTGTATCCTTCTCTGCCTGCCTAGGGGGCCCCTGTGCCAGACCGGAAGTGGTCTAGTCTACCTTGCACACGTAGCTGGGAAGAGCAGCGTTCCTGCAAAAAGGAGTCTGAATTTGAAACCAGAAGGCCCTGGATCCACAGTCTGGCTCTGCCACTTTCTAGCTGTGAGCGAATTCCTGAATGACGAATCCCTGGTCCCTGGGATCCCGGTGGGGAGAGGCTGAGACCTGGTCACACTTGAATGCCTGGCTAATGGGCTTTGTAAGAATTTTTTGATTAACAAGCGAACGGAGCTTTCTGAGCCTTTATCTCTTCATCTGTAAAATGAGGATCATCACACTTATTTCATGACGTCCTGCCTCCCAGAAGCCAAGGGATTGTGGATACGCTAGGCCCACAATGGAGACAGAGGCCTGTATTTCTGCTGCCACAGTCTTCTGCTTTTTGTGAGTTTGGTGATTCGGAAGGAATGATAATTCTTGGCTGGTGGTTATTTCAAGAGGTGATTTTTCTTTTTTTTGTGATAATGAGAGCAATACACATTCATTTTATAGAGAACTCAGAAAACTCAGAGAAGTTAAAAATAGAAGATAGAAAATAAAAATGTCACTCTAAGATAATAGATATCAGTGTTCTTGTTTTGGCCAATTTTCTTCCAATCTTTTATTTTTTCCCCTCTCTGTATATATTTTATGTAATATAAATGAATGAATAAAGGAATATAATGAATATAAAACTTTCTTGTTTTTTTTTTCCAAGTATCATTTCATTATGAGAATTCCCCCAGACTTTAAAGAGTAATTGAAAATAGGATTTTGAATGTCTGTGTAAATATTATTATATGAACTATCCTGACATCATTAAAACTTTTTCTTATTATTGAACCATTACTTAATTTACAGTTTTTCAAGATTGTGAAGAAATGGCAACAAACCGCCTCACTAGTGGTACTCTGAGGTTGGTTCCAGGATGACAACATTAGAATCACCTGGGTAACTTTTATTTATTTATTTTTGGTTAGTTTTTAATACAATTTTAATTTTGGAATCATGTCAGATTTGCACAGAAATTGCAAAGATAGAACAGAGGGCTTTCATATACTGTTTGCCCAGTTTCCTCTAATATTAACATCTTAAATCACCACGTACCTTTGACATAACAAAGAAATCAATGTTGGTATATTCCTGGTAACTCAGCTCCAGACTGTTTTTCCCACTAACATCCTTTTTCTATCTCAGGTTCAAATCCAGGATACCACATTGCATTTAGTAGTTAGTTGATTTTAAAGAGTAGGAGTTAACTCAGTGATATTCCTCTTGATACAAGTTTTGCAAGAAGAGTTTAAACTTGGGGCTCCTGGGTGGCTCAGTCGTTAAGCGTCTGCCTTCAGCTCAGGTCATGATCCCAGGGTCCTGGGATCGAGTCCCACATCGGGCTCCTTGTCGGCGGGAAGCCTGCTTCTCCCTCTCCCACTCCCCCTGCTTGTGTTCCTGCTCTCGCTGTCTCTCTCTGTCAAATAAATAAAAAAAAAATCTTTAAAAAAAAAAAAAAAGAAGAGTTTAAACTTTTCAAGCTAGTCAACTGAACCGGTCTGAAAAGCTTAAACTCTGTATTTCTTTTATTACATTAGTGTGCAAATCAAACACAAACACACACACACACACACACCCCTACATATACCCAAAAAGCATACATTCTAACTACGGTTTCTTGTTTATAAAACTTTAGGATAGAAATCATAAAATATGTTTATTATATTAGTCCGTTACAACAGCACGGTTGCTTCTCTATAAATTCTCCTTAGTACTGAAAATAAATCTGTTTGGAGCCAGCACAGTTGGATCTGCTCACATCCCCCGTTAGGATAAGCATGGGGAGAAAGTTTTGCATGTGTGGCTGCCCACTGTGAAGCTAAGCTGGAGAAGGTAGACACAAAGAGGTGATGTCATCTGTCTAGTAGGCAGTGTGCACTTCCTAATGATTTTTTTTACTTTTTTAAAAAAAAAAAATTTTTTTTTAAGATTTATTTGTAGGGGTGGGGAGGGGCAGAGGAAGAGCAAGAATCCTGAAGTAGACTGCCCTCTGGGCACGGAGCCCCATGTGGGGCTGGATCCCAAGACCCTAGGATTATGACCTGAGCTAAAACTGAGACCCCACCAGTTAACTGACTGAGCCACCCAGCCACCCCTGGATATTTTTACTTAAAAAAAAAAAAGTCAGTAAAGTTAAGCAAGAGTTAAATGCTCCGGTTTTGTCACCCGGGTAATTTTTAAACTGGAGGTTTTTGCCTTCCACCCTGGGGATCCTGAGCAGTATGCTTACCTGCGGGGAGGGAGATGGCTTTTAAGGGGGTTAAAAAAAAAAAAGGTTGGTCTCTCTAGGTCCTCCTGTTGGAGCTAAGGGATCCCTGATGTTGAGCTTCCTGTGGACTGGCCTTGTGCACTGTTGGAATCCCTGTGCCCCATGCAGTACCTGGCACATAGTGGGTGCTCACTAAATCCATGTTGACCATATCTTTCTTTCTTTCTCTTTTTTTTTAAGATTTTATTTATTTATCTGTCAGAGAGAGAGCACAAGCAAGGGAACAGCAGGCAGAGGGAGAAGCAGGCTCCCCGCAGAGCAAGGAACCTGATGTGGGACTCGATCCCAGGACCCTGGGATCATGACCTGAGCCGGAGGCAGACGCTTAACGACTGAGCCACCCAGGCATCCCTTGACCACATCTTTCAACAAGTTTTAATATTGGTTACTATTTGCCTAGCACAGAGACTTGAAAGAGAAATTCGTGAGTTAAAATTTTAATTAAAAAAAAAATCTTGATATTTTATAGTGCCTTCTTAAAAAATCAACACATACTTCTTTCTCTTTTAAAATAAATAATTTTAAGAGCAATATAGATTCACCATAGAAAAATTATAAAATGCAGATAAGTAAAAAGAAAAAAAACTTTTCCATAATTCTACCTCTTGGGATATACATATTCTCCATCCAATTCCTTTCCTCCATATATATGTGGGTAGAATATTACATGAAAAATACATATTAGACATATCTAAACATAGTGTTTTAAAGATTTTATTTTTTTTATTTGTCAGAGAGAGAGAGCACAAGCAGGGGGAGTAGGGGGCAGAGGGAGAAGCCGGCTCCCTTCTGAGCAAGGAGCCCCATGTGGGACTCCATCCCAGGACCCTGGGATCATGACCTGAGCCGAAGGCAGACGCTTAACGACCGAGCCATCCAGGCATCCTAAACATAGTGTTTTATAATTTGCTTTTTTCCCCTTTTTTGCAGGTACTATACTCAGTGTTTAAAATCTTGGTTTGTACTTTTTCTTTCTAGCCTGTTAATAATTAATTCCTAGTCTGTCATATCTGCATTCAATAAGGATCTACTTCCATGGCTGAATTTAAATATTTCCCAAACAATTAGCAACACATTCCAAAATAATCCTCAAAACGTTTTGTTTGGAATGGTGTAGACTGAAAGTTTTCATACTTTTCATATTTTTTGTACTTAAAGAACTGGTAAAATATCTTTTTGGGACCAGTATAGAATTGACATATGAGTAAAGGCATTTAAGTAACCTAACTACCATCTACTTCTGTATCACCAAGCGAGTGACATGTCAATGTAAAAAAAAAAATCAAATACATTTACTTTTATGAAAATTAAGACACACTCTCTAATGAGTGTCACCCTAGAATTGCAGGCTTATGCAGTGAGAGGGCACGCAGCAATTGCAAAGGATGAGGTGAGAGAAGAAGGATAAAGTTGAGGTTTGCTTATTTTGCCCCAGGCTGGTAAAAACATCATTAACCAGCGCCGGCCCCTCACTATCATCAAAGTAAACCCATGTCTTACTTTTCAGCCATTTTATTTTTGCTCACTGATTTGTGGGCTCCTAGAAGGGAAAGACCATATTGAATTCATCTTTTTCACCTCAGTGCTTAGGATCGTGCAGATAGAATAAATGAAACAGTGGCTGAGGGGATCTGCTAAATAGTGGATTCCAATGAGAAAACATCACTTGTTTCCGGAACTGCTTTCTTTTCACCTTATTCACGTTTCCCAAAGTTGCTCTTTAAATTGGTGTTCATAGTTTGAGCAAAAGACTTAGGAAGTAGAGTTAGGGAACAGGCAGTTTTGATACAGTACAAACTTGATTTTTAAGCCCTGGCTGAATCAGGGAAAGATGTTTAACACGTATTAATTTTATAACAACTGAAACCATTAAAGAAAGGGACATCTTCGAGAAAGCACTGAACGCATTGCTGTTGCACACGTCGGGTTGAAAGTGCTTTGCCAAGTTGGTCTCTGTTACTTAAACACTTTCACGTCTCATTGCTATTTTGTTATGTTTCTTCTGTCGGAGGGTCCAGCCTTTACCTGCCAAACTTCCTCCTCTTTGAAAGCCCAGCTCAAATGACCCTTCCTCCACAGAGCCTTTACCTCCCTGCCCTTCCATGTCTCCAAACTTGCCAGAATTAGTCATTCTCATCTTTGTGCTCCCACAACGCTTTGTTCATATTTCTGTTTTAACACATCATAGTGCTTTTTTGGTTAGGTGGATGTTTTAGTCCGTTTAAGCTGCTATAACAAAATACCACAGACTGGGTGGCCAATAAACAGCAAACATTTATTTCTCACAGCTTTGGGAGCTGGAAGTTCAAGATCAGGTTGCCAGCATGGTCCAGGGAGGGTTGCAGACTTATTGTATCCTCATAAGGTGGAAGGGTGCTCTCTGAGTCATCCTCTTTTTTTTTCTTTAAGTTTTTATTTTGACTCCTGCTAGTTGATATATCCAGTGTTGTATTAGTTTCAGGTGTACAGTATAGTGATTCAACACTTCTGTGCATCACCCGGTACTCATCACAACAAATGGACTCCTTAATTCTGGGGCCTCTTTATAAGGGCACTAATCCCATTCATAAGGGTTCTGCCCTTATGACCTCATCACCTTCCAAATATTCTACCTCTTAATACCATCACACTAGAGGTTGGGATTTAATATATGAATTTTGGAGGATGCAAACATTCAATCTATAGCAGTGTGTATGTGTCTATCTTTGCTGCAAGGTGGAATTCCCTGAGGGCTGGGAAAGTTATTATTTATCTTAGTGTCCTTGCTATCTGGCACAATACATGATGTAGAGTAGGGACTCCTGAACTTTGACATTTTCAGGGCCCTTCTATTCAGCATCACCAGCTGTAAATATACTCGCTTTTTTTGTTCTCAGTGGCTGCTGAGCGGAATCTGTGATGATACACAGCAAACTCAGGATGTCCTTTGTGAATGGGTTTTGTTGGCTGGGTGGCTTCCCAGTCATCTCCAGCCCATTGTTAAACCCCATGAGAAGGCGCTGTGGGTGGGGTAGGATGAGACTCTTGAAGCAGATGCAGTATTCAAAGTCTCTCTCTCCCCTCACTGTTACCAAGCAGAGAGGCTTGCTTCTCACCCCACTGGTCTTCCAAACCCAAATGTGTTTAATCACCTACAAGTACCACTCATTAACTGCTCCTAAAAACAATAATTAGGTACCACTTTTTAATGTGAAGTGATCCATGTTACTATTGTTTCCTCCACATAGTGACTCTCCCACCGCTGGTATTGTGACAGCTAAATAAAAAGGACAGTAATATGTGGGTTTCTGTTTTTTATTGTTGTTTTGTTTTTTTTTTTTACCTTGAGGAAACAAAGACTACCCTGACGTAATGAGATACTAGGAATCTCAAAAGAGCCAAACAGAACAATACAGATTCTTTTAAAAATGTTATTATAAAGCCACCAAGAAGGAATTATTCAGCAATAATATATGGGAGACTGGTTATTGTTAGAACTTACAGTCCATGGGGAGAGGCGGGGTCTTAGGGAGAGAAACCAAGCTGTTCAAGACAACCTGTGAGGGGCGGGTGACCACACATGCACATATGTTGTTAGAGTTGACACTGTCTTCCAAGGACAGACATTAAAAAGCAGCTAAAATGCTAATGGGAATTGGCCAACGCACGTTTTCAACAAAGCTTTTTAGTACTAAACCAAAATTTTTAAAAGAAGCAAACCTTTTTATTAAAAAAGTGTTTTTCCAAGTGCTGCTCTGGACAACATGAGTTTCAGAGTCCTCACTGAAAAGCCGCTTACCCTAATTTCCCAGGAATTTCTCCATTTCTTGGTCGGAAGGTTTGGAATATGTCAGCACCCAGATTCTAACTCCTTGGCCTGAGGAGTACGCCCCTCCCTGCCCAAGGTTCCTCCCTGTGCTCTAGATGGAAACCCTCCTAACTGCCATAGAATGCTCGTGACAAAACTGACATCTCACCATCTGATTGGCCTGGTGCCCAGGAGCACCCTGGGAAAGAATTTGAACATTCTTGGCAGTTGAGATCCAGACCTTGACGGTTGTAACTGATGGACTGGGTTGGGCACTGCTGACGAAACTCACATTCCTGAGAGAAAAATCATCCAAAGTAAGGTGTTTTACATGATAGACTAGACTCAGCAGCGGGGCTTTTCACTGGAAAGATGTGGTATTTCCAAGGACAAGCATTTGAACCCACCCGGACACCATACCTGAGCCTTGTGAATGAGAAGATTATGAAATAAAACTGAAAAACAAAACAAATGAATATCACTTGTGGTTCCAGCCACTTGAGAGAGTTGGGCATTAGGAAGGACGATGTTTCCATGTGGGATGGAGAGAGGTGTTGGGACTGGAGATTAGGAGGCAGGGATGAGGAAATACAGGCAGGGGTGAGAACAGATAAGCAGGGTCATTGGAGGTGAGGAGTGGGTCAGTACTCCCTCATGGGACATTGAGTAGGTATCAAGCATCCCATTATCAGCCACTGCTCTGAGGGCCTGTGGGGATTTTTTGGAATTAAGAGAAAGTTCTTAATTTTAAAGGGGGAGAAAGACCTATGTGAAATAATGGGACATTAATGACCAGCACTACAGGGCAGTGACATTTTAAAATAGTACCAATAGTAAGAGCACTAATGATCCAAAGGAAGAAGGGATTTCTGGGAAGATAATTAGAGGGGGATTAGAGAAACCTTAATAGAAAACCAGAGACAGCATTTAGGTAGTTGGAAGGAGAAACATTGGAAGCTGACATGTACCTTGATTCAGTTAGCACTTTTTGGCACCTCCAATATCCCACCTATTATAACCATTGTGCTTATTTTGGGTTTTTTAGTGTCTTCCCCAGCTTTCTAGAAGTCATTATGAGGGGCCCTGACTAACTGAGGAGACTCATACAGAAACCCCTGTCCCCATCACAGCTACCTCATTATTGTGTTCCTCCAAGATGGCCACCTCTGAGGAGGATTATCAGAGAAGAAAGGAAACCAAAAGCCCATCAACAACAAATTGAAAATTGAAGTTGAAAGGCAGATCTAAAGATTTGGAGTAAGAGTTGTATCTAGTATGAAGTTACATCCTTAAAGGGAATAAACTATATCTGCGGTAGTAAGACACTTAGTTAGTTAATGGATTTTTGTCAATGTGGCTATTTGAATAATTCATGTGAGTGCACAGTCTACTACCTGAGATGAAAACCTTTACCTTAGTTTACTTTTGGCTCTATCTTAGTATGCAAGGCTGCTATAAAATGGAAGACGTAAAAATAATTACAAGTTTAAGGGACTTTTCAAATAGGTGCTTATCCCTGCACTGGCCCTACTGGAAAATGAGGATCAATACAACATGCATTAGAGAATTAATATGCTAGGAAGTCTAATTCTCATTTTTTCTCAATCCTGGAGGAAAGAGAATAAAAATAATAAAATAATAAAAATAATTTTCTCTTAATGCCATCATTGCACTTTGGCCAAGTATAGTAAGCACCAAGTGAAGGAGTGAGATCTAAGGGGTCGGGCATATGGCTTGACAGTCTGTTCCCAGGCAGCCTGCATAGGTGGCCACACTGTCCTGCCCTGGAAGTTTTTCTCCCTGAATTATCCAGGCTGGCTCTCAGTGCAACACAAACTCACTGATTCTTTGCCAACCCTTCAGTTCCCTTGAAGTGGCAGGTGCATAAAAGCCTACCTCCTATTGCAAACCTCTGAATTCCAACAACATCCCCTTGTTGGCTATGCTTCTCCAGCTGGAGTTTTAGCAACCAAATATCAGAGGCTGGCAGGTGGGTAGTTTTGAATTTTGACTTCATGTTTGGACCAAGATGTCATATTTGAAAGGAAAGGTGACTCTTTGGTATTATTATTTTTTTAAATAAAAATAGCCCGACCACCATCCTAACTCTATCATTCCTGACTAAAGATTAGCCCCAAACAGGTTTCTGGGGTTTCCACCCACAGGTTTGTCAAAGATACTGCCAATATTAAACTTTAAATTACATTAATTTATTTCATATTCTGCTTTAAGATAGCTTAATCCTTCCTCCCTCCCCATCTCCCTCTCTCCCTCCCTTCCTTCTTTCCCTTATTTCTCTCTCTCTCTTTTTTTTATAATCCACAGAAACCTCCGGACTACATTCTCCTGTGATCATCCAGCCTGAGGGGTGTGTTCTTATGAGGTCAAGGCTTTCAGAGGTACGTATGTATGGCCTGTCACCTGGACCACCAGGGAGGGGACTGTTGTTAAATAGGGCCCTGACTCATTTCAGAAGGAGTGGACAGAAGGTACTGGGAGGAGGATCTTTGTTTTTCTGTTCCAGCTGCTCCATGGACATAATTTCCCATCCCCACTTAACACCCATTGAGCCTTTTATGCCCATTGCCTGAAGTTCCGATGCAGAATCCCAGGGGTCTGAGAAGAATTAAGGACTTTTCCCCTCTTATGCCTCCCTCCCTCCCCTAGGGAGGTCATTAAGAGCCAAAGGAGAACTGTGTCTTGGGAATAACCTTGGACTCTGAAAATCATGGGATTCAAGTAATTTAAGAGGGGCAACTACTGATTTCTCTGGAATTCTTTTCCCTCAAAGCTTTTAGGAGACTGACTGAGTAAAATGTGTATCTGCTGGTGCATGGAGCCTAGAGCCACAAGCTTCAAGCTTGGCCACTGGCCAGGGGGGACTGGTTGTTGTTAAAATGTTAAGTAAAATAGGCAGTTTGACATGCAATGATGAGTTCACTTACCTAAAGAGGAATATGTACAGATAAAAGATCTGAAGTAAACTGAGGTATTTACAGCTGCATGTGAGATTATAACTGATAGCTTCCTCCTTTGGTTTTTTGCACTTCCCACCCCACAAAGAACATGTGTTATTTTTATCAATGGAGGATTAAAAAGAAACCTTTAAGAAGAAATAATGTAGGGGGTGGGAACTGTACTTCTTTCATTCCATTGTTGCGGTTAATGACTTCTGCAGTGGCCACCTGGCCTAACACCTGGATGGTGATTCACTAAGGAGGCAATCTAGGGGTCTGCCCTAGCGCTTGGTGGGCAGCAGGAAGAGTGGCGTCTCGGAGACCTGGAGATGGTCCCAGGACAAGTCGCCGAAATGAATTCCTTACCTGTGGAGTCCTGTGGGCTCGCCATGATAATCAAGTTACGCTGCCGGCTTGCTAATTGCAATCACAGAATCACAGAGTGTTAGACCTAGAGGGATCCTGAAGAATCATCTACTTTTTTCTCATTTTTGTGGCAGAACCAGGATAAGACTTTGATAGTAATATTACCTTTTAGTAAGTAGCCACTATGTGCTGGGAATGGTACTAGGGACTTTATGTAGGTTACCTTTAATCATACCATTAACGTAGGTATGTATTCTCCCTATCTTGATTTTATAGAGGAAGTTGAATGATTAAGTGCTTTCTGCCCCTCTACTTCCTCATCTATAAAGTAGCTTCTTTCAAATCATCCAGCTGGAGTCCAAGGTGGGCTACCTGTTTGTCTGGTTGCAAAATGGGCTCTTATTATATACACTTCTGCCTCTTTATTTTCAGCATGGGCTACCCGATCCCCAGTCTTAGAGCTTTATCTCTTGTTGCCACCTTTAAAACCCAGGTCTGTTTTAACCTGTGTTAGCTGAGCAGATCAACCCCCAAATTACAGTCTCTTGTTGGGGTAGTCTGGCCTTGCCATGAAGACGCCTGCTTCCAAGTTCGAAGGCCTACATTTGCTACTCAAAGCGATATGGCTACAGGCCTTCAGCCTGAGCTCAGGCATGCTTTCATTTACTCACCCACTTCCTTTTCGTTGTGTGTGGGAATGCCCAGCTAGAGTGAGGGTGTGGTGGCCAGGAGATTTTCACCAGAGCCCCAGCTATAGGAGGGGAGCCGGGGGGGGGGGGGAGGCTCTAGGCCGTAGCACCCTGAGGCCTCTGCTGGTGGCGGCCCAGAGTGCCTCCTTCTGACCCTCTGCCCTCCCACTGTGGGAAGTTTAGGCTGAAGGCTTTCCGATGTAAAGTTGGAGGGGAGGTAGGGCAGAGAGGTATCTTCTCTTTCAGAGGGAAGTTAAAGCTTAAATCATGAAGGGAATCAACTTGGAATACATTCTCCATGTTTCAGCCTTGCCAGAGGCATTTGGGTTAATCAACTATTCTGAACAAGGGTGATGGTGTGTGCTTTATGTGGCTGAATACTTTTCCAGGGATTATAACACAATAAAGTATGGGTAAAACCCAAACTACACTAAATATAATTAAATCTTTCTTTGATGATTCATAAGTCCTTTAGGATCCTGTAGTGCTGCAGGGTCACCATTATGTAGATCATCATCCTTGATGAGGCAGGCCGCTGAATCAAAGCACCAGATTTTAAGCTATAGGCCTCACTCCTACTTTGCCTACCTGGGTGGTCTTTGGCAAGTGTCTTGACCTCTTGAGCATCCGAAATAGGGGTGGCAACATTACATCATAGGGCTGTCATTGTAGAAAACTATGTGCATCAAGACTATTGTAATTATTATACTATTAAGCTAACAGTATATCAAACTGCTGGCTGATAGAGAATTCTATGTTTTTTTCCTAACACGATTCAAAGTAGTTCACTCTTTTCTCCTTTTAAGGGAAACATGGCTTCCCTAGCAGCAGGTACTGCTGAGAAGTGATATTTAGTCAAGGGCCAGCAAAAGCGTTTAAACAGTTTTTAAACCACAACGGTGGAGTATGGTTTTTGTGAAAAAATTAGAATGTTACAGAAGAACATATTAAAAAAGTAAAGTCCTCTTCTGCCCTCATGGTCTCAGTCTTCCCCAGAGGGAAGCTTTATGTAGTTTACTGTCTACGTGCATGTGTGTGAGTATCAGATATACATTATCCTGTTTATTATTGTCCTATGACTTTGCTTTTTCCCCCCCCCCCCCTTAATAGCATATCTTGGGGATCTTTTCATTTTTTACAGCTGCATCTACCTGGTCTTTCATAATATGGATGAGTTTTATCTTGTTTAACCATTGCTCTGTTAATAAACATTAGGTTATTTCTAGCTTTTCTATAGCAAACAATGCTGCAGTGAGCCCAGAATAACATTTATGTACCAACTCAGTCACAGCCACTCGGTAATTTATTACCACCTCAGGGCACTTCAACCCGTAGGTCCTAAAATACATTCTTGGCGTATCTGCCTTCCAAAAGCTAGAGCATCAAATGGGAACAAAGCACGTGACGTTAACAGTGCGGGAATTTCTAATTCACGGATCCACTGGTACCATTACTGCTGCATCCCAGTTCTAGGGCATTTCCATTACCCTCCCAAGTTCCCTTTTATACCTCTTTGACTTTAATGACCACACCTACCCCAGTTCTAGGCAACCACTGATAATGATTTTTATCTCTCAAGTTTTGCCTTATCTAGAAATTTCATATAAATGGAAAGACAGTATGTAGTCTTTGGTGTCTGTCTTCTTATCCTTACCAGAATGTTTCTTGAGGTTCAGCCATGTTGTTGGGTGCATCAGTTATTGCTGAGTAGTACTCTAATACAGAGATCAACATTTTCTTTATTCACTGGGATTGTTTCCAGCTTGGGACTATTTTCAGTTTTTGCCTATGACACAGAACGATACTATGAACATTTGTATACGAGTTTTTGCGTGGACATATATTTTTATTTCTCATGGGTAAATACGTAGGAGTGGAATTCCTGGGTCTTATGATGAAGTATATGTTTAACTTTTTTAAAAAAAGGCCCAATTATTTTCTAAAGTGATCATTTCATTTTATATTCCTACAAGCAATGTGTGAAGTTTCCAGTTTGTTCACATCCTCACCAACACTTTGTATTGTCAGTCATTTTTATTGTAGTTCTTCTACTGGTCTGGTGGTGCTATCTCATTGTCATTTTAATGTGCATTTTCCTATTAATAATGATATTGGGCACCTTTTCATGTGTTTATTAGCCATTCATGTATATTCTATGGCAAAGTGTTTCATCAAATCTTGTGTTCATTTTGTACCAAGCTATTTGCCTTTTATTATTGCAAGAGTTCTTTATATATTCTGAATTCAAACCATATATATATATTTATACATATGCTTTATATATAGATACATGATTTATAAATATTTTTTCTTCACTATGCCTTGTCTTTTCATTTCCTTAGTGGTGATTTTTGAAGAAGTATTTAATTTTGATGAGTCTAAATTTGTTAATTTTTTCTATTATGGATGATGATTTGGGTGTCATACCTAAGAAATCTTGGCTCACCTCAAGATAGCACTAAGATTTTCTCTTATGTTTTCTTCTAGAAGTTTTATACAAAAAAGGTGATTTTATAAGTTATTTCAAAGGCTGGATGAAACTAATGTTTTCTGTAGGTCCTTCCTTGACTGAAATCAATGGGTCCATGGAGTTAAATCTACAGAACAAGTCTTTCCTACTTTTTCACAGTAGTTTGTACAGTTTGGCTTGATTGTGTACCTACAGAATCACGATAGTGGTCTTTGTTACTGACTCCTTAAAATTTTTTCCAAAGATAAAATGTAAGATCATATCCTTTTAGAAGGATCAGGAAAGGTTTCCTTTGAGGAAATCATATTTATTTCCTATACCATAAATAGAATATTCTCTGTGTTACATCATTTAGCAAATGTAGGGCACCATCTCTCGATACCAAAACAGTAAAGTTATTTCCTATTACCAGCTGTTTTGATACGGCATATTTCCACTTGCTTCTTTTTATTCCTAGTAACTCATTTTATTTCTCTGGATAATGAGGCTATGATTTATTAGGTCTTAACAAGTTTCTGTGTGTGTGTGTTTCAAGAGCTATATTGCTCTTAATTACTGGAGAGAGCTTCAATCTCATTTCTTTCAAAGTTTCACTGATCAGAGCGTATATAGGTCCTCATTCATTATTTGAAACTCTTAGGGCCAGATATATTTTTAAATGCATATTCTTAAAAAATTTTTTTTTAGAAAGATAGTATATGGAATATTCTGAATGAATAAAATATCTCCTTGGAGTCAGGATGATGACTACTTCATTATATGGATATACTAATATTTTTAAACATACTCAATATTTACAATATGTGAAATAAAGACTATAAATAGCTTCTATCAGTTCGGAACAGGCTTTCTACCACTTGAATTCAGGTCTGGTTCATTTTGGGGGCAAATGAGTTATAAAAAAAGTTTCCATTTCAGAGCCTTTCTGGATTTCAAAGAGTAAAGGCTAGTGGATTTGTATCGCCTGCGAACACACTACACCAGTGGCTTCTGGTGCTGTGTCAGGCTCCTCAGTAGTTGACCACTGCTGGTTGTGCGTTTGGAGCCACGGGAAGCAGGTGTCACATTCCAGGGGACATGGACAGACTTCTGCAGGCCTTGGCCAGGCTTTCAGCTTGAGTTTTCTGAATGAACATTGTAAAGAGAGAGAATTTCTACTGTGTACAATGCTATGGTTTAGATGATTTTCGAGGGGGAGATATTTTGTCATTCAAAATCAATATATGCTTGAAAAAATACTTTCTCATCTCCCACTAATTCTAGTGCATTGATTCCATCTGCCTCATGGCACAGCCTCTCAGAGGCAGATGCCCAATAAAGATCTGTTATCCGGGGGGGCCTGGATTCCTGGCTTGGGGTGAAATTATATCTTATAAAATGGAATTTGAGTCAAGCTGTGATATATTTGAATCCCATTGAGAGCTAGATTATATGGTCAATGGCGGCTCAGAAGCATGTTTTAATCACCAAGCACTGTGATGCTGACCTGACGGCACTTGTAGAAATCTCTGGCCTATGTCCCTAGGGAAAACGGGAGCGTCCTTGGTACCTACAACTTCTTTCCATGTCTATGAGGTGTCTTAGAGACTCCTCTAAAGGCACTTTTTTGAATAATTATAGAAGTAGTACCTACTTGTCATGAAAGATTTATACCAATATACAAAAGCTTACATAAATATATGGAGGTAAAGGGTAAAGGAAAAGCCCCTCCATGCCAGTGTTCCACTCCATTCCTGCTACCCTCCTCAAGGAGGAGGGGTGATACCACTGGTAGTAATTTGGTGTGTGTCATGCTAGGCATGTGCATACACAAACACACACGGTCATACTTACAACCAAATGGGTCATCCTCTTCAGATTGTCCTGTCACTTGCTTTCCTTAGCAATCTATCAGAGACATCTTTCTTGGACACTACTATCCTTTTGATGGCTGCAGAACATTGCTAAGAATGTATTTAATCAGTCCCTGAGTGAAAAACCTGTAGGTAATTTTGGGGTATCACAAACTCGGCTTCAATGACCTCCTTATTTATTTATTTTGGGGCATATGGGTATTTTTATAGACTAGACAGCAAAATTGTCATGGTTTTTGGTTTATCTCTAAGGTCTTACTCCCAACAATTTCTTTTAGTCTGTCTAAATGTCCACATTCTCCACTGTCCTTCTACTGTTTATCTAGAAAGCCATCTGGGGCATTGGTCATGCTTGCTGGACACACGGGTATCTCTTGCTGTGAGGATGGGGACGGACAAAGAGGAGAGATGTTTGTGTTTATAACTTTGATACTTTTGATTTTGTCTGCTAGCTACTAACTTAATGTTGTGTTCTCTTATTTCCACATATAGGACAGTTCAGATAAAATAAGAGCTTGCTTTCAGTTGTTTAAATTGTTACAACCTTTTTGGAGACCTCCCCACAATATCTCCTAACATTTAAAATGTTCATGCCGTTGTGATCCTGCAGTTCTGCTGCTACATAGTACTATGGAAATCATGTTATTTTGAGACCTGAAAGATTTTGTTCAGGTATGAATCTCAGAAGCTTTTAGGAATCTTTTTATTTACATAGTTCCTGCAATGGAGTGAATGTTTGTGTCCCCACACGGCAGAAGAAGAGAGACATGGCTCTCTGGGGTGGCTTTGTAAAGGGCACTAATACCATTCATGGGTGTTTGACCCTCATGATCTAATCAGCTCCCAAAAGCCCCATCTTCCAATACCATCACATTGGGTGTTAGGATTTCAACATATGAACTTAGAGGGGACACAATGAGAAGTCAGCTGTCTGCAACCTGGAAGAGGGTCTACACTGGAACTCACCATATTGTCACCTTGATCTTGGACTTCCAGCCTCTTAAACTATGAGAAAAAGAACTTGTTTATAAGCCACCCCATTTCTGTCACAGCAGCCTGAGCTGACTAAGTTCCTTTCACACAGATGCTGCAAGACCTTTATAGAAATCAGTCTTTTAACGTACAAACTTATAAAGTTTCAGAGCTCTAGAGTTTAAAGCTGAAGACATTTGGACACTGTAAGTGAGAGAATTGGATAAGATGGTGGCAAATTGCCTGTAACTCTTACCCGTCTGTGACCCTCTGGTCTAGGCAAAGGCTGGTGGTAAAAGCAGGATGGCGGTGATGGGTGTAGTACTAATGGGGGAACCTTTACATTTGGGACAGGACCCTTTGTTGCTTTCATTCCTATAGAGACTTTCTCTCACTCTGTTCTTTACTACTGTATGGTCTTTGCGTGTGTCAATATTCCCATTAGCTTTAAAAATCCTGTGATCTGGCCTTATTTTCATAATTTTTACTAATAAAAGTCAATTAATAGACATGTAACCAAACTAAGAAACAGGTTATCCTTTTGAATATGAAAAATGGCTGGTTGTTAAATTCAGATGTAAATCTGTAGTATTTTCCCATGGAGTTGATGCTCCTGGATATTGTTTAAGACAGTTCAGTGCTTGAACACAGGCTTTATAGTGGGAACTATGGATCTGGAGAGAAATGAGATAGAGTGCTTGTCCTCGAGGAGATTATATTTGAGTAGATCACATTTTGGCTATTTTAAAAAAAGTCCAGTAATGCTGGGGACAGATACAGGGTCAAAGGGTGAAACTCCATGGAGGAAGCTTTGAGCACAATTTATATCTCACCCAAATGGACCCAAACTCTGTCCACCTTTGAGTATAAATGAAAACTTACTAAGATTATGGACCAAATTGTCATGGCCCCTTTGATGACTGCAGGACTCCAGCTCCCCTCAATATCTTCCAGTTTGCAGAATGGGAACCTGTTCATGCATGTTTTCCTAGTCTGGCAACCTGTCATGTTACTTGTCCTTGGCCCAGCTGCAGGTCCCTGTGACAACATGCTTCATTGGCAAAGGGCTCCTCCGATGAGATTTTAGGGTTCCACAGAGGCAGAGAGTCTGGGGCAGTGTTTGGGGGAGGAACCATGCTCTCCCCAGCTATCTGAGCACTTTGTTCCCCGGGCCCCACAGATGCCCTGCTTGTGCCTCGAGTGTTCCAATGAGTGACTCTCATGAGAAATGTTCTTCAAATTCTCACTCCAAAATTTACCTCATCATGATGGATCTCAACCAGTGCCCGTGTGTTGGGGGGATGGGGTAAGGTGGGGTAATGGACTGAAATCAAGCTGACTTTGCATGTCCTTGCCAGTCTTCCCCCATTTTTCCTCTCCAGTCCTTGGTAGTTACTACTACTCTCTCTTTCAGAGAAAAACACATTGTGTATGCACATCTCCTTGGGCAAATGGGTACCCAGGGATGTAACCAGTTCCTCCAAACAACCTGACTCTGACATGGACCATGTCTTGTTTGATTTTGTATCTCTAGTGTCAGCCCAGTGCTTGCCACAAAAGTGACCTGCAATCTTTGTGGAATTAATGAATCCACGTTAAAGGGGAGGATTTAAATATAACCTATGGATATCAAACAGAGGTTCCCTCAACTTCATGGTCATGCCCATGGGAGAGGCTAGTATATGTTTGTTAACTAAGTGAACAATTGGTATCTCATGATTTGTGCTGCCCTGTTTCTATATTCTTACACTGTTAGCTTTGTGACCAAAGAGGTCTATTTATAAGACATTTGGCCAGGATTAAAGGTATATACTGTCTGGATCTGTGAAATGATTTAAGAAGATTAGTAAGCATTTATTAAGAAAAACATGTGCAATTCAAATGCAAAACAACTCTTCTAGGCAGTAGGGACTTATCATATTATGGAAAGCAACGACACATGGGTGAAAGGAATCAGGGAGGCTGGGGGGAGGGGAGCAGGAAAGGAGGGAAGAAATAGAGAGGGTGGGAGGCAGAGCCAATGGTGACCAAGGAATCATATTGGAACTCCTGGTCATCTAGGTTCCAAGTTCTAACACTGGCAAAGAGATGAGCATGTTCACTTTTATTTTTTATTTTTAAAATGGATTTTTTTGAGGAATAAGTAATAGATTCACATGGTTTGACAATTAGAAGATCTCAAAGTAAAAAAAATCCACCCATTTTTCTCTAGTCACCTGGCTCTTAAAGGGACATTTTATATCTCTCAATGCAAATTTACCTCAGATTGAAGTCAAAGAGAAGATATAGGGAAATTTAAAAAAATTTTTAGTCCCTTAGGCAAAGTCAGAGCTGACTGACTTGTTTAGGAAAAATCTGTGATCTTGGTCTCATTAGTTTTATGTTCTAACATACCGAGCTTATTAGCCTGGACGGGAGCCCCTGATTGTTCACAAACCAGCCAAACCTCAGAGGTCTTGCCCTCTGTTTTAAAATGTTTCAGCAACATTTGAATCTGGGTGTAGTGTTGGGAGGAGGCTGTGACTGTGATCCGGACTTCCCCAGAGTGGTCCTTCCCTGATGCAGAGCAAAAGGCCAGGAGGGAGAGGGGAGATTCACTCACTTGAAGGCCAAGCATAAGTTTTCTGTGCAGAGGGCCCCGGGCAGGTAAGTGGACAAATGTGCATGTCCAGAATCAGATTAAAGGGTCAGAGGTCAGTGAGGAAAATATACATCCAATATCCAATTCAGCCGGTGAAAGAGCTAAGAGAGCTTAAGTCACTGCTAAGCAATAGAGCACCTGGGTATTTTGGTGTGACCAAAAAAATCTTTTGAGCTTCAATAAACCTTTTAGCTAATTTTATGTAGTAATGTAGAAAAATGATCGATTAGAAGGATTGCCACCGTTGACAAAAAGTGAGTGACAGTCATGATTTTCTTCTAGTGAATATTTTGTTTTTATCTTTCTATGTGACATATTTTATTAATTGTTGTTTGCCCTGGATTATTTTCTGAAATACAAATTTATTTCGACATATAGTAATAATCTGCTTACATTTTAATTTCTCAATTAAATGTTTAAAATTTTAAAGTTCCAGTTCAATTAAAAAAAAAAATCACTATGTTTTAGCCTTCAAGTAGCTTACAGGATTACCCTGTGCCTTCTCTTCCTGGCACTTACTGCATCTGTGAGTAGCTAATTTTTGGTTTCATTTGTGTTTCCCTCACTGAGAGTATAAGCATCCTCAGGGCAGAACCATACCGATCTTGCTCATTTAAAAAAAAGAATCCTAGCACCTTGCACAATTTGACTCACAACAGACATTTAATATTTGCCAAAGGACAGAATGAGAGAGCTCAGATGAGGTGAAGTGGTTAAACAAATGAGGGACAGCTCATTAGAGGAGGCCCTGCTGTTACTGGCGTGTAGAACAGAGGCCACTGACCTGGCCGTTGGGGAGGCAAGCAGGGAAAACTTCTGAGAGGGGTGGTGTCTGACCGAACCTTCGCGAGGTGAGGAAGAGCGTGCCAGCGTCCAAAGAAAAGAATGGGAATATTAGGTCTGCCACTCCTTTGACACTGGCTGGAAGAGCAAAGCTCTGTGGTGAGTGGGGAGAGGCAGTAGGCACGGTGAGCAATGCTGTGGGGTGAAGGGACCTGTGTGTCAAGGAGCGTGGAGTTGGAGCTTACGGAGAGATGGTGGGGAGCCCTGAGAGCACAGTGGCCACAGGAAGGTCAGCCCGAGGAGAGGGAGGGACTACAGGGACACTACTTAGGAGACCAGAGCCATACCTGACACCCTTTCTAACTTCTGAGCCTCTCCCTGTCACCTCCTTGCCTCTCACCAGCGCTTCTCAGCTGCCCCCACAATCTCTTTTCTCATCCCGTTCACTCCTTCACCTGCTGCAGGGGGCTCCCCGTCCTCCCATTCCAGATCCTGTGGCCCCTCTTTCCCCACACCACCCCCCCCCACTCTGCTGTCCCCATAGTCACCAGTGACCTCCTTATCCAGTTGTAGTCTTCAGTCTCTGTTTTGTGGGACTTCTTGACCACTATCTTCCCCTTGAAGTATCTTTTGAGTTGGTAATTGATTTATGCTTCAAACCCAGAAAGCATAAGGAGTGAGCAGTGTCTTTCCCATCCTTGTCTTTCATTTCTCCACAGGCAGCCACTGTTCTTCATTTCTTTATGTATCCTTCCAGACATTCTTTATGCATGTATTAGCAAATACAAATTTATTTGTATGTAGTGACAAATAAGAATATAAGTTCTTTTTCCCCCCTTTCCAGCATAAACAGTAGAATATTATGCATACCGTTTCGTTCTGTGTTTTTTTCATTTAACAGGTGAAAAAAATACACATGCATAGATGCTGGGTTTCTTATGGGCATCTGATGCTTACCTTGTTCCAACTACTCATTACTTCCCACACTTGCTTCTCCTCTTACGTTCTTTGACACAATTGGTGGTGGTGGCAGTAGGGAGGGGTTATGGCCATTTATCTAGTCACTGAAGCCAGAAACCTGAGAGTCAGCACTGACCACTCCCCCATCATCATCCAGAATATCCACAGGCTCATCATTTCCTTTTCTTCATTCCTACCACCACTGCTGGAATTGGAGAACTTTGTCCTTCAGGAAGCCTTCGCCAAAAAACTCCTTTTGATTCACCCAGTTGTTCTTTATTCCCATAGCATCCTATAGACTCCCATACCACTGAACTTGCCATTGTGGCTGATTTGTCTGTTCTCTTACTAGATTGTGGGCCCTTGAGGGCAGAGATGTATTTAATTCAAGCTTTACCCATAGGAACATAACAGATGCTAAATGAACACATGAGAGAACAGGAGATGCCCAGAAAAAAAATTCACTTGGTGAACTGTTTAGTGACTGTTTATACGTATTACAGCATTGAGGGAGACTGATGCATCCTTCAAGGATCCCGGATCTTTGGATTGGATGCAATGAACAGAGACTCAGGTTCTGGACAAAGATGCAGGTTTTCATTTTTTAGATCTGGCAATTTGTGAGATACATATTCAACAGCTATATGTATGCTTTGGTGGGCCATATACTCAGATATAGATCAGTCAGAGCTCAGAATAGTGTGGAGAAGTAAGTTCAGAGAGTTATAAGCCACAGAGTGGCTGAAGTCAGGGTGTGAGGACATCACCTAAAGGTAATCTATAGCGAGAAGATGGGTAAAGAGAGAATCTCAGATGACATGACCATCATCCGGAGCTCGAGAGAGAGGGAAAAAGATAAAGTGGCAAGTGAAGGATAAAAGATCAAGGAGTGGTGTCCCGGACTCCCAAGAGAAAAGGGTTTCAAGCAGTTGGGGCAGGGGCCGGCAGTGTTAATTGAGGCCAAAATGTTCAGCAAGATGAAGACAGAGAAGTAACCATGAGATCGAACACCTCTGAGCTCTTTGGTGATGAGAGCAATGCCAGTTTTAGTGCAGTGGCGGGTCAAGAGGTGACTCTCATGGGGAGCAAAGGAAGACCCGGGATTTGGAGGATGTTTCTAAGAGGCGGACTCGTAAGGAAAAGAGGCCCATAGCTACAGAGCGATGTAGAGTCAATGCAGGGTTTTATTTTGAAACTTTCTTTCAAATTATAGGCAGAGTCCATGTTCATTACTGAATATTAGGACAGTACACAAGGGTATTAAAAAGCCAGAAAGATCATCCGTAATCTTACCACTCTCAACACTGCTGCTATTTTTAACCATTCCCTTCCAGTCTTTTCCATGCTTGTTAACCAAGTTGAGAAGAGACCATGTTAGTGATTACACGTTCTGCTTTTGCACATAACAGAAGACTGGCTTTAGCATCTGTCCCTGCGTTAATGACTGGGGTGGATTTGGCAGATCTAATTGGCTA
The DNA here is from genome assembly GCF_002201575.2 of Neomonachus schauinslandi. Classification (NCBI taxonomy): domain Eukaryota; kingdom Metazoa; phylum Chordata; class Mammalia; order Carnivora; family Phocidae; genus Neomonachus; species Neomonachus schauinslandi. The sequence continues at coordinate 82,740,151 of NC_058403.1, read as the reverse complement.
GACCCTTTTCCTCCCTCACTGCTCCCTGGGTATTTCTCCATATGGAGTTATTTAATTAGACAGAGATAAAACCTCTCATTCATTCATTCAACAAATATTGGTTAGCGGTCCCCCTTGTGCACTACGTTAGTTGCTGAGGGATGGGGCAGTAAAGCAGACAGACACTTATCTCATGATGCTCCAATAACGTCACTTGCAGAAGGATCTCTATTTCATCTATGGTATACACGTATTGCACACCCCGGCTCAGTCTTACAAACAAACGTCAGTTTCATCTGTATAAATGTCCCCCTTGATATTTCCCCCATCATTAGAAACTTTTCAGAAATCTTCCTCTCACTGTTAAGTATTTAGTTTCTCTTCTCATATTTTTCTTCATAATGACACTGCCAGAAATATTTCTGAAATTAAGCTTGGTCCATATTTTCTAGAACTGATTTCTAGAAGAGGAATTTATCTGGTCAAAAGATCTGAAATTTTTAAGGCACTCAGATACCTATTGTCAGATTGCTCTCCAAAGAGGTTCTACTAATTTAAACCCTTAACAGTGGTGGACAAAGGTTTTTCACCTCAGAGAGGGTTCATTCGTTTATATGTTAGGTTGACTCAATCAGTATAAAGGGAAAGGTTGAAGATAAAGAAGGTGGACCAAGGTCCCTGAGAAGTAGTATTGATGAGATCTGGAGAAGGTGCTAGGAGGTAGTTTTGTAAAAGAAAGCTCTCCTGTGGAGACAGGAGTTAAGGAGGGTACTGCTACAGAGAGTATCCATGTATGTGTTGAGAAATGGGGAGCTGAGGGAGTTTCTAGTTGATGGCCTCCATTTTCTTTGTATGCTAGGAAGCGAGAGCATCTGTGCAAGAAGGAGTAGGATAAGGGAATTAGGCTGATAGCTGGGGAGAATGAAGATGATTTGGAAGGGCTCTGTAGAAAAGGGGACACCATCTAAAAGGTGCAGTTGCCCAGATAATGGCGCATTTTGTTTATAATTGTAAGTGAAAACTTAATCATTGATGCTAGGACTCTGTTTACAGGGTATAGTGAAACTGAGAATTGGTGATTATTTGATTAATTTGATGAATGTTCCAAATTAGGAATACCAGGTCAGGGTATGTTTCCGACCTAAATTATACAACGCAGTTGTCTGCAGTGATCAAATTAACCAGCTGATTGCCAAATCTCTATTTCTCTCTGTCCCCTGTGGACATAGCCTAAAGGACTAATAAGTGAACTGGACTCTGCCCCAATCTATTTTGGGATAATTGATGTCTTTGTACTTGTATTCCGGCAGCTTGGTATTAAACACTGAAGCTTTGTGGAGAATATGTCAGTAGGCGATTTACTACCTCAAAAAGCAGTCTTTCTCTTACAAAGCTTATCAATCAGAACTTTGGAGGGAATTTTCCAAACTCCCTAAGGAAAATTATATTTACTGCTATGAAAAATATTTGATTCCATGCATTTTGTTACATAAAATAAATTTGTTTCAGATTCTGAATGCTAATTTATGATTTTTATTTCTGTCTTCATGAATCACTTCAAAGCAATTTCAGTTTTACATTTAAGTGGTTTTTATTCTTAAAAATATTTATATTCACTGAAAGTTGGATTTGTTTTTTTCACTAAATGAAAAGTATCAGGGATTTTAACCTCTTAAAGGATAAGAAAAATCAATTACTGTTTAAATATTTCTTTCTTAAATTGGTGGTTGATGTAACACAGGCTATGAAATGCATGGAGCCAGTTACTAAGGTAACTTGGCCTCAGAGACCCATTTTGTGAAATAGCAATGCAATTTGAATATTTTAGGAATTGACCTCAATATCTGAGTTTCCTTTGTATGTTCTTTTTTTTAAAGATTTTATTTATTGATATGAGAGAGAGAGAGAGAGAGCGAGCAGGAGCAGGAGGAGGGGCAGAGGGAGAGGGACAAGCAGACTCCCCACTGAGCTGGGGGGGGCGGGGGGCTGACTCAGGGCCATCACTGGGCTTGAACCCAGGACCCTGAGATGATGACCTGAGACGAAGTCAGATGCTTAGCTAACAGAGCCACCTAGGTGCCCCCCTTTGTATGTTCTTAAACAATGCAGTGACGTGTCATTTACTTATGCGTGAAAGCCAAGGTAATAAGTAGTTACTCCAACTCTGATTCTTCCCTTCAGACACTCAGCCCACCTCCCCTTCTCTCAGGTATTTAACACCCCACAGGGCTGCAATGGTGTGGATGGATGGTGAGAAAGGGCCTGGTGGAAGATTTCCCTCCTCTCAAAGAACTTGCAACCTGTTGAGGTTTGCTAGCAGACCAAACTCTAACAAACAATAATTCGGCTTCAGTTTGAATGTTGTGCTGATTAAAATGGGGCCATTTATGCTGAGAACAGCTTTTGGCATTAGAGATTTGTCATGTGCTCTTACCCATTGTAAAATGGATAAATAAGCATAAACTCAAAATGGCAGAATTATATCCTTTTTCATCTGGATTCTACTCTCTTCCTGGTCCAGGTCTCAGGATTGACAAGAATGACAAGTTGGGCCTGGCCTACTTATTTCTACAGGGAATGTGTGCAACTGAGGACACCTGGGGACACCTAGGCTCCCTCAGCTTTGGCCTCCCACCCAGAGGGGGGAGCCTCCAGGTCCGAGGATCCCACAACCCAGTTTTTTGTTTGCTTGTTTTTTGAGAAACTAGAAATCTAGACTTTTTATAGGAAATCTGTGATTTCTAAATATTGGTGTCTCATACATACATGTTGGCCTTTGGCACTGGGCCCAGTTCAGCCTGAAGGCATTGGTCTGTGACCTCTGACCAAATGGTCTCCAAACTCTAATTTTCTAGGTGAAAAGCCAGACTTCACCGTTCTTCTTAGAGGTCAATCAATGCTTGTGTCACACAAGGTAGAACATGCTCCTTTTCATTATTTCATCTGCTCGGACTTCTTTTTCAGTTTTGAAGAAATAAGAGGAGACCTGTACTTGATTTAAAAAAAAAAAGGCATGACTAAAATTCAATGAGTTACACTGTTTTATTTCCATTTTTTCTGGTTAGATTAGGCTGTCAGAAAACATTTACTACATAGTCTATGGCATTTTTTTTCAATGAACATATACTGTGATTTTTTATTCGCCAATTTGCCCGTCGTTTTAGTTAAAAAGAAAGGAAATAACTTATTTTGGGTAGTATCTATCTAGGGAGTAGTTAACTAAATAATAGTGAAATTTTACGAAGTGGGCTCTTCATTTATCCTGGGAGGTGTAACACTTGCTGTAGGAGGGAAAGGCTCTTTGACTTAGGTGTTCAGTAAAATGATTTTAACAGTAGGATCAAATCATGCTGGAATGGACTCCAATGTGACTGTCCTCTCTGAACCAATTCAGTTCCATAACTGATCCTGTCAAGGACATAGCAAGAGTTGTATTTGTTTCAGGTGGTGAATACCTTAGAGTATTTGTTTCTCTCTTCATGCTTGTGAAGTAGTATAAAGCAGTTGTGGTGCATTAATAAACTTCCATTTATATTAGAATGATAGAAGATTAGATGTGCTGGTGAATGAAATCTGCTTTACTGACTTCATTTATAAAATAAATATTTATTGAGAACCTACTATTATATTGAGGTGAAAAGATAAATCAACAAAATAGCTGATAGTTGTGCAATTTATAGCATATATGTGATAATTAAAATTGTATTTTCTCTCCTCTTTGCTCTTGCTGATAGCAAACTATATCTTTCAGTTGCATTATTTGGGAGTAAGAGAGGTAAGATAAGCACTTTGTGGGAAGCTCTTCTTTCCTTCTAAGCCTCCTGAAGTCTCTAGTCCTCCACTGACAGTTGGAGACTCATTTATAGGCTTGCAAGGGTGTCCTGAGAAAGTCTTCATGAAAAGTTTGAGGAGTGTTATTGCAAGGTGTCAAATGAGTTCATTCTGGGTGCAGAAATTTATATAACATTAATAGCAGTGAAAAGAAAACCAGTGAATAAATTCTTATAATTAAAGGTAAAAAAATCTTAATGTTCTGTTGATTGAATTTAGAGTATTTGCCTAGAGTATTGTGTGCTTTTTGATTTCCCAGTTAGCATTTCAGTGGTGAATACAGAAGAAAAATTAGTGCAGATCAAGTAACATGGAAAGAATAAAAGAGACAGCACTAGATACAGAAGCAGACAACAGGAGGAGAAAGCTCAAACCTTGGCAAAAACCACATTATCCAATGGTAAGTCTTGCCCATAATACTCAGTAATAGCGAACTCTTATATGGCATTTAGTAGGTGCCAAGTAGTTCTAAAACTTTATACATATCATAGATGGATGCATAAAAAAATAGATCTACAGATAGACAAGAGAATTTGAGGGTTTTTTCTCTTTTTTTCCAATAAAGTCCATTTTAGCATCAAAGACTCCATCCAGATGTCATTGAGAACAGAAACCTCAGTTCTTGGGAACTAGTGGACATTTGGTCACCAAGCCAGCGCCTAGATGGAGTTAGCCAGTAAGCATCCTTCAGGCAGGAACTGCCAAATTTCACCTGGTTCAAATCCATTGGCCATTAAAACTGTTGAGAGGTGATTAATCTTTGCTATAGCATAAAATACATTGTCTTGCAATGTCAAGGGTTGCCGATACGAATAATAATCATCATGGTGCTGTACCATAGAAAATAGTCATTTAAGTTTTTTAGACATTTGATACTAGGAAATGGTTTTTCAGCTTCCCTTATTGGTTATCCAAGATGTGTGTGTATGTGTGTGTGTCTCTGTATATGTATGTGTGTGTGTTAACATGTACACTCGTTCATACGCCCATGTGTACGTATTTACATGTAGTTGATGACTTTGCCCAAGAGATAAAGATGAGAGAATTGCTGTACAGACTTAAAAATCAATCAAAACTTGCTGTTGACTTGTAGACAGAGTGCTGATAAGAAAGCTGGAATTTCTCATGGCTAAGGTACCCAAAACAGGAGGAGGGATGCAAGCTTACATGTGGGGATCAAAAGGTTCTAGGTAGGGTAGAAGGAGAAATGCAGAGACCAAAAGTCAAGCAAGGTGTGACATTTCAGGCGTAATAGTGAATGACAGAGGTGAGTAGTGGGGGTGAGCAAGAGGTCTGAAAGGTGGAAGAATAACGGTGGGCAAAGAGGGAAATAGAAGCGATTGACCGGCCTGACCTTCCCATGCATCAGATTTGCTCTGTGTTCCTGGCTCTTTCTTCATTCTATTCTTGGTCCTGTCAGGGCTTGACTAGGTAGATCCTGGCCACCAGGTGATCCTGAGAACCCTCATGTGCAGATTTTGAAACCAAACATTATGAGGCGGATAACTTTATTAAGTAGACATTCACTATACATTGAATTGGATATTTGGACCATATTTTGATGTGTAGTCCCCTTTTCCCTTTTTCCCTCTTTGTGCTTACACAAAACTACACAGAGGTAGGGATCGTATTTTTTTTAAAAAGAGCTATAAATAAATTCTTCCAGATGTTAAAGCCTAGATGCTTCAAATAAAAAATACAAGTATACCAGGAAAATTTAGGGGCGCCTGGGTGGCTCAGTCGTTAAACGTCTGCCTTCGGCTCAGGTCGTGATCCCAGGGTCCTGGGATGGAGCCCCACATGGGGCTCCCTGCTCCGCGGGGAAGCCTGCTTCTCCCTCTCCTACTCCCCCCTGCTTGTGTTCCCTCTCTCGCTATGTCTCTCTCTGTCAAATAAATAAATAAAATCTTTAAAAAAAACAAGTTATACATTAAATCACTGGTTCGATAAATATTTTCTTAGACTTTGTGCTAAGCACAAGGGACATGGCTGTGAAGAGGTTAAGGGCCTGTCCTCCTAGGGTTTACAATCTGGAGGGGAAGGGTTAACTTTTTATTTCTCTTCTTTCACTGGTTCATCATGCACTCTCTTTGAATCAACCTTGCATGTTTCTGAATCACTCATCCAGTAGGGAAAATTCAGAAATTCATTTGGGAGTAGCAATATTAAAATGTGAATTTGTCTCTGGATCCAGTCAATCATAGAATCCCCAAATGTAGTGTCTCTTTTTGACAATGGGATACGTTTTCAGGACAAGACGTCAATGTTGATAAACCCATAGGCAGTGACTCAAGACAGTGTCCTTCATATTTATGGGGCACATAAATGTTACTTTATTTCCCCATCTTTAACACACTCCTCTGAATGAGGGGATACTTTAATAGCTAAAACATAAAATTATTTCCATACTTACCTCAACTTTCATAAAAAGTTTGGGTCATTTTTATCAAACAACTATCTTTCTTTCTTTCTTTCTTTCTTTCTTTCTTTCTTTCTTTCTTTCTTT